>NW_006921993.1:370918-372148 GCF_000298275.1 Orycteropus afer afer | reverse complement strand
TCAGTGCTTTTTGGTACAGTGACTCTGTGTACTCCTGCCGTCTTCTCTTGATGTTTCCTGCATCATTCAATATTTTGGCCATAGAATCTCTCAATATTGCAACTCGAGTCTTAAATTTTTTCTTCAGTTCTTTCAGTTTGAGAAATGCCGAGCGTGTTCTTCCCTTTTGGTTTTCAGACTCCAGGTCTTAACACATTTCATTATAGTAATTGGCTTTGTATCAAACAGTGTTTCTTTGCTATTCATAAGGTTTTCCCTGGCCAATTCTCTCAGAAGTGTATGGCCTCTTCCTTCTTCCTAGTCTGTCTCAGTCTATAAACTGGGCTTTTACCTGTGCACCAGGTGCATCTTGCTGGGTTTTAAACACCAGAGGCTCAGACTCAAAACTCACATCTACATGTCACCACAGTAGGACAAACCGACAGAGAAGTTTTCTTGCTGTTGGAGACCTCTTGTATTACCTCCACCTGGGTCCCTGTGGCTGACTGTATCTCTGTCTGGCTTCCTGGCTTTTAATCCCCTTCCTCCTGCTCTTCTGGCCTGCTGCTTTGGGCGTCCCTGAGTTGTCCCTGGGGCTGACTAATCCCCTGTCTAGGTTCCTAGCTTTTATCCCCTTTCTCCTGCTCTTCTGGCCTGCTACTCTGGGTGGGCCTGAGTTTTCTCTCTTCACCTAATCCCTTTGGCTGATTGCTCTTCTCTCTGGCTTCCTGGCTTTTAATCCGACCATTCCCTGGAGAAGGATGTCATGCTTCGTAGGATGGCACTTTCAGGAAGCCACTTCCTGAAATGGATGAAGATTGATCAGTTCTTTTTGGTACAGTAATTCTGTGTATTCCTGCCATCTTCTCTTGATGTTCTCTGCATCATTCAATATTTTCCCCATAGAATCTCTCAATATTGTAACTTGAGGCTTCAATTTTTTCTTCAGTTCTTTAAGTTTGAGAAATGCTGAGTGTGTTCTTCCCTTTTGGTTTTCAGACTCTAGGTCTTTGCACATTTCATTATAGTAATTAGCTTTGTCTTCTCGAGCTGCTCTTTGAAATCTTCTGTTCAGCTCTTTTACCTTTTCATTTCTTACATTTGCTTTAGCTATTCTTCGCTCAAGGACAAGGTTCAGAGTCTCTTCTGTCATCCACTTTGGTCTTCTCTTCTTTTCTTGTCTTTTTAGTGATCTCTTGCTTTCTTCATGGATAATGTTCTTGATATCTTCCCATAATTCATCTGGCTTTC
>NW_006921993.1:367399-370377 GCF_000298275.1 Orycteropus afer afer | reverse complement strand
TAGCAGTTATATTAATGGGTCTTCCTTGTAGGTGTATGGATATTATCCTATCATTGACAGCATTGTATTTCAGGACAGATCTTGAAACATCTTTTGTGATGATGAATGCCATGCCATTCCTTTTCAAACTGTCATTCCCGGCATAGTAGATCATATGGTTGTCTGATTCAAAATGGCCAAAACCACTGCATTTCAGCTCACTAACGCTGAGGATATCAACCGTTATGCATTCCATTTCCTTTTTAACAACTTCCAATTTTCCTAGATTCATACTTTGTACATTCCATGTTCTAATGATTAATGGATGTCTGTGGCTATTTATCTTCAATTTGAATGGTACGGCATCAGCAAATGAATGTCTCAAAAGCTTTCTCTTATTCATATCAGTAAGGCTGGGTTTACTCAGATGTTGCAACTCTTTCCCAGTCCCATTTTGAGAGCCTTTTAGCCTGAAGAGACTATTCCTAAAGGTGCTCGGTAATGTACCAAACAGTGTTTCTTTGCTATTCATAAGGTTTTCCCTGGCCAGTTCTTTGAGAAGTGGACGCCCTCTTCCTTCTTCCTAGTCTGTCTCAGTCTATAAGCTGTGGACCATGTGCATATCTCTGGGTTTTAAACACCAGAGGCTCAGCCTCAAAACTCACGTCTACATGTCACCCCAGTAGGACAAACCAACAAAGAAATTTGTCTTGCTGTTGGAGACCTCTCATATCACCCCCACCTGGGTCCCTGTGGCTGACTGCACCTGTGTCTGGCTTCCTTGCTTTTAATCCCCTGTATCCTGCTCTTCTGGCCTTCTGCTTTGGGCGCCCCTGAGTTGTCTCTCCTCACCTATATCCCTGGGGCTTACTGCTCTTCTGTCCGGGTTCCTGGCTTTTATCCCCTTTCTCCTACTTTCCCAACCTGCTGCTTTAGGCGGGCCTGAGTTTCCTCTCCTCACCTAATCCCTTTGGCTGATTGCTCTTCTCTCTGGCTTCCTGGCTTTTAATCCCCTTTCTCCTGCTCTTCTTGCCTGCTGCTCTTGGTGGGCCTGAGTTTCCTCTCCTCACCTAATCTCTTCAGCTGATTTCTCTTGTCTCTGGCTTCCTGGCTTTTAATCGCCTTTCTCCTGGTCTTCCCGTCTGCTGCTTTGGGAGTCCCTGAGTTGTCTCTCCTCACCTATAATCCTGGGGCTGACTGTTCTCCTACTTGCTTTTTATTTATTTATTTATTTTTCAGTTTGACATCTTTGTGCTTTGAGGTGGGAAGAATTCTCAACATATCTGTTTCCTGCTGCCATAAGTGGAAATTGATGTAACATTTTCCTTCTTCAAATAGTTTATTTTTCCCTCAGTTAATTCAGGGTAACTTGAAGTTTATGTTGTGTATATGTGCTTATTTTTTAGTATATTTCCATTTCTGTATAGGTAAGAAATATGCATGTTTAAATAAGCAAAATAGTTCAGAAAAGCTTGCATTTGAAGAAAGATAAAAATACTCTTGCATCTTATTTCTTATGCCAAAATATTACTACAAAACCCTTTACATCATTTTAATTATTTCATATTCACATGCATATACTACTCTTCATTCATCAATTTTGAGCCCTGCCTTTTCACCTGAAAATGATAGATCAAACTAATGCCTCCTTTAGTCATTGCCCTATGAGCAGATGCTATTTCAAGAAATAAATTTCATTTTAAAATTATTATGCCCATATTAGTTTCATCCTCTACAAAATCAAATGATGTACATTGATTATCTTTTCTTTGTGAATGAATTTAATATACCTTGGAGTTTCTAATTGTCTTTCTGTTTTTTCCCTGAACAATTTGCATTAATTAAATGTCTACTTCTTTTGCATCAAAATCATCATTATGTAATAGTTACTATAGAGTCATTATTTTTCCCTATGTTCTATTTTCCAGAGATCTCAATTCCTGCTCCAATTTGGATTGGTTGATCCTTAGTTCTGATGCACAGATGACATATTTTCACCCCTTTCTATATTTCATGCTTTGCTGTATTTTGCTGCCATCACTAATTTTTCATAGCACATCATTAGTATATTTCTGAGGTGGATGGAAATGATAACATTCTGATTTCTTATTTCTCTGAAAATGATTTATTCTACCTTTATAAATTATAATTACTATTGTTGTTGTTGTTGTTATGTGCCATCAAGTTGGACCAGATTCATAGTGACCCCTTCTTGGGTTTCCAAGGCAGTATCACTGCAGAAGTAGATTGCCCAAACTTCCTTCCAAGCCGTGGCTGGTGGGTTTGAAAACTGCCAGCCTTCTGGTTAGCAGTCAAGTGCCTTAGGCACTATGCTATATTTCTGGTGTGCAAATAATTTTCTCTTAGATGTATGATAGTGTGAATTCATTGATTTCAACTTTCTTCATTGCTTATGATAATTGTAAATCAAATTGAATTCTCATTAATTTGTATGCAAACTGTCTCAGGAAGACTTTAGGATCCAATTTTTGTCTCCCAGATTAATTTTTCATTTATTGATTTGAACATTTGTAGGTCTATGCAGCCTAACCCTTGTGTTTATGAGATGTTTCCTTTCCTTCCTTTCTATTTTCTCTGTTCTTTTTATCCTTCTGTTTATCTAGAACTCTTGTTGTTGCTGTTTTAGGTGCTGTCAAGTTGGTTTTGACTCAGTGATCCCATGGGATGGAATAGAACTGTCCCATTCAGATTATTTAGGCTATAATTTTTATGGAAGCAGATTTCCAGGTCTTTTTTCCATGCAGCCTGTGGGTGGATTCAAGCAGCTGTCTGTTGTTCCACCAGGGCTCTTTTATAGAACTCATTGTAATTGTATATTGGATCTCATAGACGAAGTTTCTTTCCTTTTATAATTCTGCACTACTTCTGTGGTATGTTTCTTGATTTTCTAAACTGTTATTTAATTTATATTTAATCTGATAGAAAATTGTTATTTTCCAGAGGTCCTTCTTATTTTCTATTTTATTTTTATGTTATGT
>NW_006921993.1:345271-366922 GCF_000298275.1 Orycteropus afer afer | reverse complement strand
ATATATATATATATATGTGTGTGTGTGTGTGTGTATATTCAATACGCGCACACACACACACACACATATATACACATATATATTTCTTCTTTTCCTCAGTAAGTTTCCTCCAGAGCAGGGCTTTTCAACAAGGGGTTATTTGCCACCGCACTGAACATTTGACAATGTCTGAACTCATTTTTATCAAAACTGGAAAAGAAGTTCTACTCACCTCTACTGTGTAGAAGCCAAGGATATTGTGAGGACAACCCACTATTACAGTTACCTTGTTCAATATCTGGGCTTCCTCATGGATGGTTCTGCCAATCTATCTATCTATCTATCTATCTATCTATCTATCTATCTATCTGTCTATTTATCTATTTCCTTTGAATGATCTACATTTTTCTTCTACTTTATATGTTTTTTTTAATTTTTTTATTTTTAAATTGAAACCTGGACAAACTAATATTTAATGTGGTAACTCTGAAAATCAGAATCTCTCTGTTTTGTGTTGTAATACAATATTCCTTGTTCTGTGTAGTCACTGAATTCTCCACTTCTTATCTTGTGTTCAGCCAGTTTTGACAAATATTTCCTTAAATGTCATTAGTTGAGAAAAACAAATCAGAACACTGAAGCAACAAAAAGCTCTCCCAGCCTTTACAAATTGACACTTTCTTGGGTGTTCCTTTAACACTTAACTAGGTCTTTTACATTCATACCTTAGCCTTCATTTACTGCTTTCACTGAACCTACAAATCAGACAATGTTCAAACTTATGGTCTTCTCAAGTCTTGTCTGAACATGTGTTCTGTTCTGGATATGTGTGTGACTTTTCAAATTCCCATATACATAGATGCTTTTGAAGGAACTAATTTGTAAATGAAACCTTTTGCCTGGCTTTTCCTCTCAAGCTTTGGGGTCTATTATATGTCTCAAGTGTAATCTGTTACCCTGGGATGCTGCAATTTTTTTCTTAAGCACCATACAATATTTTTGAATAATACTCACTGCTTTTCCATCCTAAGTGATTCTGAGTTCAGTGAAGTAGAATAAAACCCAAGACTGTGTATAACAGATGAACACAATAATTTGTAAATAAAATCTGCTTTGTTCCTTCTATAACTAGAGACCGGTGTTCTAAAGTGAAAACAAATTACCATGTTAAAGATGCTTGGATGAGGACATGAAAAAATGTCAGAATGGTTTTCTGCCTTTTTTAACATGTTTTTTCCTTGACTCAGCATTCACTTGGTTGCTGTAAACCTTGGGCTATATTTTCCAGAGCTCTTTGACACAATTGATTCTGAAAGTCTGCTTGTTTTTCTGTTCCTATGGAGAAGTTAGAGGAATATATATTTAGAGCTGTTTACTCTACCATTTTGGTGACATCACTCCACTCACACTCTGTTGTATCTAGATTTTCCAAGTTCCTAGCTTCTCCTGGGTTCTCCTAAGACAAGTAAGCACATTTATACACTGTGCTTCACTCTGTTTGTACCCTAAGCCTCAGCTACTTCTGCTCCATTTGGTCACTTCCTGATGTTTCATCTGCTTTCAATATTCAGAATTTTGTTGTCTGATGATGTTATCTTCTCATTTTTTGAACATTGTGATTTTATAATTTGAGTTTCTTTTAATTTCAATTTAAAAGATTTTTGTAGGAGAAAAAGATAGAGATGCATAATGTGGGTAATTGAAGTGGTCATTGAAATATATTTGCTACTTTTCTTTTTGGGCTTGTTAAATAATCATCAGAAAGTATTTAAAGCAATAATCTATTTCTCACTCTGAAACTGGGTTGATCTTTTTAATCTGAATATTAAAACATATTGCTTCCCTACTCAGAATCCTTAATCAGCTTCCCATTGTATCTTGCCTAAAACATTAAATCATTTTCATAATTTCATATGCAAAGAGCCTGATGATCTGGCCTCTGTTTACCTACATAACCTCCTCACTCCTATGATTGGGTTGAACTTTTACATCAACCTTGGTTCCTCAAAGAATTAAGTTCTCTTAATTCTTAAGTTTTCTCCAGATGTAGAGACATTAAACATGTTGTTCCTTTCATTTGGAATATATATATATATTCTCCCCATCAGAAATAATACTCTTCACAGAAAACTTCCCTGGACACTCACCCCATATTAGTCATGTCTAATTGTTATAATCTTAACATATTATTTTGTACTGTATAATACTTTAAAAGCTTTTGAACTTGTTATAACATTAAAATAATCATTTTTTGTGTGACTATTGTATAATATTTTTTACTTTTAAAAATTAATGATAGCATGGAACACCTTTTTTCATTGCAATCAGTATCCTCAGTACTTAACAGAATGCCAAGCACAGAGTAGGCAGTGATTACAGGTTTATAAATGAGTTAGTGACACTTGAAAATATACTGTTTGTATTTTTAATATTGTCAAGTACTATTGTGATTAATATCTTTTTCATACATAGATTTTTGTTGCCTAAAGATTAATCTCTGAATGATTAGAGAATGATAGCATAGCATGGAGAATGAAGAAAAACATGACATATACGTGTGTGTGCATGTGTGCACATCTGGAAGTGTGTGTATGTACTCCTGGATGAGTGTGTGTGTGCATCTGGATGCTTGTGTTGTGGGTCATTCACCTATCTTTTTTCAAAGGAAAATTGCATAGTTTAAAATCAGGAAAAGTGTGCCTCAGAGTTGCATCTTTTGTTCTTTTGAAAAAAATATTTTGATTTGAGTGAAAGTTACAGAGCAAATTTATTTTCCTGTCAACAGTTCAAGCACATTTTGTTTCGTGACATTGATTGCAATACTCACAATGCAGCAGCTCTCTTCTCACTTCCTCCTTGTAATTACCTTTTTCCGTCATCCTTCTTTCTTAGAAATCCCTGCCTTCTGAGCTATCTTCCTGTGCAGATGCTGCCATTCTGCTCTCCCATGGTTGATCTAATGAGTGTATGTACCTGGTGTATTTATTCATCTTGTAGGACTGTCTATTGTATGGCTGGCAGTCACAGGAGTGAGTCCAATTACAGGCCTAAAAGTTGACTAGGAGACAGAGTGTTGGGGGTTTCATCAGTCTCTATCAGAGCAGTAAGCAGGTCATTTTAAATAATTTTCAGTTTTGTTCCATAATTTTCTCTCACTCTACTCTAGATATCCAATTTTGATCCTTTTCTGAATGGTTAGGAACCATCTCATTCTTTTGGTCTCAGGGTCAGGTTGCAATGGTCCATTAGTCCCTTAGACTAATGGCTTTCATGTGTCTTTGACTTCTTTCACTCTTCTTTGCTCCAGATGAGGAAAGACCAATTGTTGTATCTTAGATGGCAGCTCTCAAGCTTTTAAATGCCCGGTTACTACTCACCACAGTTGGATGTACAGCAAGGTTTTAATGTAATATCATATGCCAATTCAGCTTGATGTTCTCCATGACCATGGTCCCGAATTTGTGGGTCCAGTCACTCAATCACTCAAAGTATTTGCCTGTGTTTAAGAAGTTATCATGACTTTGCCCTTGTTAGCACTATTATACATATGGATATTCTTATAATACATAGACATTTGTATTTAGTAATATTGTCTGCGAAACTTATATATGGTCATTAGTATAGTCCCTTTTGCCTACCCATACCTGATTGTTTTACTTGTCTACCTATGTATCCACCCATAAATTAATGCTTATTATTACTGATAATGCAGTACTATGTATGTATTAATGTTTACCTTTGCTTTCTGTACCCCTTACACATCTCTCTGTGTCTTCCTTTTCCTTTGTGTTTTTGTGCTTTTCATTCACTTTTAGTACATTGCCTTTCCCTTCATCAAAATCAATATTTGCCTCTTACCTCAGTAGCAATTTTCCCTTCTATGTCCTTCCCTCTGTAGTAACCAACAAAGAATCTTCCTTCTGTGTGAAAACTTTTCCTTGACTTTTTACAATAGTAGACTCATGCAATATTTGTCTTTCTGTGATTGACTTACTTGACTTAGCATGTGTCCCCCAAGTTCACCCACATAATGAGGTGTTTCATGGATTCTTCTTTATTCTTTAGTGTTGCATAGCATTCCATTGTGTGGGTGTACCATAGCTTGCTTATCCATTCATCCACTGATGGGTACTTAGGTTATTTCCATCTCTCTGCTATTGTGAAGAGTGCTGTGATGAACATGGATGTGCACATATCTGTTCATATCCCAGCTTTTACTTCTTTAGAAAATATGTCTGGTAATGGCATTACTGGATCAAATGAGATTTCTATTTCCAATTTTTCAAGGAATCACCTTACTGTTATCCACCGTGGTTGTGTTATTTTACAGTCCCACCAACAATGTATAAGAGTTTTGGTCTCTCTATACCCTTGCCAGCATTTGTAATTTTCTGTCTTGTTAAACTTTGCTATTATTACAAGGTTGAGATTGTATTTCATTGTGCATTGGTTTCCATCTCTCACATGCCAAATGATAGTGAGCATTTCTTCATGTGTTTGTTGTTTGCCTGAATGTCTTTTTTGGTGAAATGTCTTTTCATGTCTTCTGCCCGTTTTCTAATTGGAGTTTGTCTTTTGATGTTGAAGTATTGGCCTTTTCTATACATTTTAGAGATAAACCCTTTGCTGGATATGTTGTTGCTGAACATTTTTCCCAATCTGTGGATTCTCTTTTTAATTTTTTTGGAGAAGTTTTTTGATGTACATAATAATTTACTTTTTTGAAGGTCAGAGTCATCTAGTTTATCTTCCACATTTTATGCATTTTTAGTTATGTTTGACATCTATTCATGACATATATTAAGGTCCCTAATTTGCCTCTAATTTTCGTTTGATGGACTTTACCCTTTTAGGTTTTACATTTAGTCTTTGATCCATCTTGAGTTAGTTTTTGTGTATTGTGTGAGGAAACGATCTTGTTTCATTTTTCTGCATATTGATAATTGGTTTTTACCAGTACCATTTGTTAAATAAACTATCCCTTCCCTATTTATTCAATTTTGGCCCTTGTCAAAGATCAGTTGTCCATAGGTGGATGGATCTATTTCTGGTTTCTGAATTCTATTCCACCGGTCTATGCATCTATCATTGTACCAGTACAAGGCAGTTGTCACTACCATGGCTGTATGATAGGTGTTTTGGTTCTCTAGTGCTGCTATAACAGATTTACCACAAATGGGTGGCTTTAAAAACTAGACTTCACTCTCTTACAGTTTAAGAGGCTAGAAGTCTGAGTTCAAAGTGACAGCTCTAGGGTTTGGGAGAAGGACCCTTGACCTTGAGCTTCAGCTATGCCTCTTGCTCCCAATCCACTGGAGCCAGAAACTTTTCTTAACTCAAATAGCTGCTGTATGTTGAGACAGACAAACTCAAGGCCAAAGCACAATGGCACAGTCCCAAGATTATCAAACAACATGGCTGGCCACTAGTTAAAGTCCAGAAACAGTCCCGAGATCAGCAGGGCCAGCATGGCAGGTTGCTGAATGAAGACTCAGCTATATTCAGGATCAAAGAGTGCCAAAAAGCTCCAGAGCCCTTTCTCAATGCTGCTTCTTGTATACTGGAAGCAGACCACAACCCTAAAGCTATTATTCAGCTACTCCAGTAGATTCCACCATGGAATTGATTACCAGTCTGATCATGGGGAATAACTACATCCAGCTCCCCTGTCACTCAATTCCAGGGCCTGACAAGTTGACACACAACCTTAATGACCACAGTAGATTTTGAGAGCAGAGAATGTGAAAGACCACCTACTTTGTTCTTTTTCTTCAACAGTGATTTTCTTATCTGAGGTCTCTTTCTGTTTGACATAAAATTAGTGATTAGTTTTTCCATGTCCTTGAATCAAACAACCATATAATCTGCTATGACAGGAATGACAAATTGAAGAGGAATGGAATGACATTCATCATTACAAAGTATGTTTCAAGATCTATATTGAAGTGATAAGATAATATCCATATGCCTACAAGGAAAACCAGTTAATACCACTATTATTCAAATTTAAGCATCAACCCCAAAGCCAAAGACAAGGAAATTGAAGTTTGTTTTTTCTTTTTTAAACCAACTTCTACAGTCTGAAATTGATCAAACATGAAATCAAGATGCATTGATTATTACTGGTGATTGGAATACAAAAGTTGGAAACATAGAAGAATCACCAGTAGTTGGAAAATATGGCCTTGGTGATAGAAATTACGCTGGAGATTGCATGATAAAATTTTGCAAGACCAACAACTTATTCATTGCAAATACCCTTTTCAACAACATAAACAGCAGCTATACATGAGGACTTCACCAGATGAAATACACAGGAATCAGATCAAGTAAATCTATGGAAAGCGGGGATGGAGAAGCTCAATATCTTCATCCAAAATAAGGCCAGGAGCTGACTGTGGAACAGACCATCAACTGCTCATATGCAAGTTGAAGTTGAAGTTGAAGATAATTAAAACAAGTCCACAAGAGCCAACATATGACCTTTGTTATATCTCTCCTGAATTTAGAGACCATCTGAAGAATAGATTTGACACATTGAACATCAATGACATAACCAGAAGAATTGTGGGATGACATCAAAAGCATAATCCATGAAGAAAGCAAAAGATAATTTGAAAGACAGAAAAGGAAGAAAAGACACAAATGAATTCAGAAGAAACTCTGAAACTTGCTCTTGAATGGAGAATAGTTAATAAAAATGGAAGAAGTGATAAAAGAGCTGAACAGATGGTTTCAAAGGGCAGCTTGAAAAGACAAAGTCAATATTATAATAAAATATGCAAAGACCTAGAGTTAGAAAACCAAAAAGGAAAGACACACTTGGCATTTCTTAAGTTGAAAGAATATAAGAAAAATGTTAAGCCCTGATTTGCAATACTGAAAGATTCTACGGGCAAAATAATGAATAATGCAGGAAACTGCAAAAGAAGATGGAAGGAATACACAGAGTCACTGTACCAAAAAGAACTGGTCAATGTTCATCCATTTCAGGAGGTGGCATATGAACAAGAACCAATGGTATTGAAAGAAGAATTCAAGGTTGCAATGAAGGAATTGGTGAAAAACAAGGCTCCAGGAATTGAAGGAATACCCATTGAGATGTTTCAACAAATGGATGTCATGTTGGAAGCCCTTACTCATCTATGCCAAGAAATTTGGAAGACAGCTGGCTGGCCAGCTGACTGAAAGAGATACATATAGGGTTGCTATGAGTTCTGCTAGAACTGATTCAACAGCACCTAACAACAACATCATGAAATGAGAGTGCCAATTATCCAATGGGTAACTAACTGAAAGGTTGGTGGTTAGAGCCAATTGTTTTTTCATGGGAGAAAATATCTGGTGAACTGCTGTATAGATTACAGCTTAGACAACCCTATGGGGCAGTTTTGCTTTGTCATATAGGGTCCCTATTAGTCAAAATTGACTTGATGGTATAAAACAACAAAGTGGAATAATGAAACAAAAGTCATTCTTTTTTGTCTTTTTGTATTGATTAGAAAGTTGTGTGAAAACTGGAAATAGTAGGAACTATGTTATCAGGATTTAGATTGATTCCAAAGGAAAAAAAAAAAAAAAAAAAAGATTAGTGTCAAACTTCAAATAACTAATATTAAAAGGGGAATAAGATAGCATACCTATGGTGAAATTGTTTTAAAAACAACTTACTTTGTTGTATTTACAGTGTATACTTCAAAAATAGCCACTGAATTGCACAGCTGATCATGTTTATTTTGATTGTACATTCAGAGGACTCCTGCTAACCCTGGCATTTTTATGATGACATTTGACTGCTAACCAGAGGATGGTGGTTCAAACCCACCAGCCACTCCTTCAAAGGAAGATTGGGCAATCTACTTCTGTAGAGATATCACCTCAGAACCCAAAGGAGGGGTCCCTATGAGTTGCAGTCTACTCTATGGCAGTGAGTTTTTTTTTTTTTTTGGTTTTGTTTAAAATATACCTGTAGGTGGAATATGCACATAACATTTCCTGTCTTTACTAGGATTTCACAGAGTTTTATCAACTTGCAAATCCATGATCCTGAAAATCTACCCAAGATTCCACTCCCATTCCATTTTCTTAAATCAGAATCCTTTTGATGACAATGCAACAAGATATCCATTGTTTCAAAGGGAATAGAAACACTAGGGTTGTATAGTCATTTCTGTTCTGGAATTTCGTCATCTTCTCTTTAGAAAACTTTTGTTGTTATTTGCTTATTACTCCTCATGGTTTGGTATGAACATAACTGCAAGGCATAGCATTATTTTTTGTATTTGTGGACATGTCTCAGACCATATTCTTCAAGTATAGCATCATATCTTAAGGGATGATTTCTGTCTCTCTATAGGTATAATCTCACAACATAAAATTATTTTAGCCTTTCAGTTACTGAAGTTTTCAGATAGGTTAAGGATGTATTTCCTTTCATCTTACCATAAATTATTGCCTAGAGTAAATATTAAATTAATGAAATTTCTATATAATAGCTCCATGTACTGATATCATCTAGCTATCACAGAAACTTGATTTTTGGGCATGTAGTGAATTTGTCACTGGGTCATTCAGTAACAAGCATTACAAGCAAAAGTGTACCACTAATTAGTCTTATGGAGCTCTGGTAGCATGGTGCCTAAGGCACTTAACTGCTAACCAGAAGGCTGGTGGTTCAAACCCACCAGCCACTCCTCGGAAGGAGAGTTGGGCAATCCTGCTTTTGTAGTGATACAGCCTCGGAAACCCAAGGAGGGGTCACTATGAATCAGGGCTGACTTGACGGCATACAACAACAACAACAATTAGTCTTACACTCTAAGACGTTATCTTTATCTTAAAATCAAATACGATACAGTATTTGCCTCAATTTACTATCATCTGGATTTCCTATAGGATCTCTGGTGGTGTGGGGGGTAAGGCATTTGGCTGCTAACTAGAAACTTGGTCGTTCTGACCCACCAGCTGCTTCATTGGGGAAAGATGAGTCAGTCTGCTTCCATAAAGATTTACAACCTTGGAAGCCCTATGAAGGTAGAAATGATACCAGTCATAGTGGTTTTGGTTTGATTTGGGTTTCTTATTATAGAGCAAGCTTAATGGGTTGCAATAAATGAAGCTAATTAAGTCAACCACCCAAGCAAAGAACACACAATGTTGTCAAACTCTATTTAATAAATAGTATATTCAGTTATAAAGAGCTCTGGTGGTACAGTGCATAAGGCATCTTACTGCTAACCAGAAGTTTGGGGGTTCAAGCCCATCAACTGCTGTGCAGTCTACTGTAGAGATTTACCACCTTGGAAACCAAATGGGGGTCACTATGAGTTGGAATAGACTCAATGGCAATGGGCTTGATTTTGGTTTTATTTTCATTTACTGTATTTCTTTATTCCTATAGTTAAGTAGTTCTGGTGACACAGTGGTTAAGTGTTCTACTGCTAACTGAGAGGTTGGCAGTTCAAATCCACCCAGTTGCGCTGTGGGAGAAAAAGGCTGGTGAGTCCACTTCTAAAAGATTTATTTCCTAGGTAGGGCAGTTGTACTCTGTCATATAGTGTCGCTATGAGTTGGAACCAACTGTACTACACACAACAACAAAATTCTTATGTTATCAAAGGAGTTGTGATATACACATATGGTTTATTTTTTTTTAAATTTTAACCTGGAGTTTGGAGTTATATAAATAAAATGGATTACTGTTATTAATATATTTTAACTTA
Source organism: Orycteropus afer afer (assembly GCF_000298275.1). NCBI lineage: Eukaryota > Metazoa > Chordata > Mammalia > Tubulidentata > Orycteropodidae > Orycteropus > Orycteropus afer. The sequence goes on along the minus strand of NW_006921993.1, from coordinate 357,221 downwards.
GAATCATAAAATGCTGCTTAAACTAAACTGTGCGGCAAAATATCCTGATACGCCATTGACATTGTTAGCACTTCATTAATTTCAATGAAGAAAACATAACTGATTTAATTTTGGTATTTAACACAGTAATATGAGATTGAGGTGAAGGTGTTCATCATGAAAAAAGCTACTAATTCATAGATCTTTATCCCTTAAATAATTTCATTTGTCTTAAAATTTTATCTTTCAAAGTTGGACTGATTCTGATGTGTTAGGCAAAGATGCATATTTTCTATTATGTTTCCTTTGTTATCTTGATTATCAATTTTGCATTTTTTCATCATTCTCACCATAAACCAAAACCACTGCTGGTCAGGTTGATTCCAACCCACAGCAACCCTTTCTTGAGAATCTACCAAATGCATTGGATTGTGTTTTAAACTCATTCTTCAGTTGTTTAACAAGCTTATTTCTTTAATTTTTTTTTTTAATAGATAATTAAACTACAACAGTTATTTTTTCATTCCCACCCATTATATTGATAGTTTTTATCAGTGCTACTTATATATCATAGAATAAAATACCCCCCTTATGTTGACATGACTTTTCTAGTAATGTCAAACATTTCGAACAATTAAAAATATGAAAGAAATAAATATGCCTTTCAATCATGTGCAAAAAATAGTTATGCAATTTTCATAAAGGAAAATGCTCCAGACTGCCACTCAGAGCTTTATGCATGCAAAATTAGATATAATTTTGACAAGATTTCTTAGCTGCTCTCAGGTTTGTACAACATTAAAAGCAGCAAATTAGAAGTCTGTGTGAATATGTGGAGGGTTGGGGTTGTGAGTGTAAGAAGGTGTATTATTTTTCAAGGCAGAAGAAATTGTAAGAAGTAGACACAGCTAATACAAAGGCCCAAAGACTGGAATATAATTAATGTGCTGAAATAGAGTATAGGAAATGTAATGAGAGAGATTCAGGTGATCTGAACCATGTAAGCTATCACAAGAATCAATTCAGTAAATTGGGAGCTGCTGGAGTATTCTGAGCTGAGAAGTGACATAATCTGACTTAAGATTTAAAACAATCATTCTGATTTCTCTGACAACAAGCATCTGAGAACATTGGGGGAAGTTGAGGCACAAGTTTTAGCAAGAATTAAAGAAAGCTGGATGATACATGATGGTTCTGTAGACCAGGGTGTCTGTAGCAGATATTTTGAAGTCAGAGCCAACCGATGTTGATAATAAAATTTCTGAATCATTATGTGAAAGTTAAAATATGTTCAGTGCATGTTGTTTAAAAGGTGAGTACACATATAATCAATTTTGGAAAGATTTCCATTAAAATGGTGAAAAATAATATCATGTTGAATGTTACATTTTAAAGGGTAGTCTTATGTGCTGGAGGGAAAAAAGAAAAAAAGAAAAAAACATTGCTTATATTAATCAGCACATTGTCTGAGTATCATGGGAGCAAGAGGATTTCCCAAATAATAAAACATTAGAACTAATAATGAGCCCTAGAACACAGCCATTTTCCCTGCATTAAAGTCATGCTTATTCTTGTACAAATGGTTCAGTATATCCTGATATTAGGACTCCACAGAAATTGCATTGATGTGGATTACCCACAGCAAGAATGGAAAAATTTCTTCAAAGTCACCCTGAAGTAGGGGTACTGACTATAGAGCGGAGGGAGATTATTAGCTACAAGATGAAGAAGGAAATACAGAATTGTACTGAAGAAAGGAAGACCTAGTTGGAAGGTAATGCAATAATCTATGTGGAAAATAATGAAAGCATAAATTAACTGAATATCCCTAAGATCTTAACTAAATTTTATTTGACTGTAGGATCTACTTACTGTTTTTGTTTTTCTTTTTCCCCAAAATCTTTATGAAAACATATTTTCCATTATAAAAATTATAAAATGTGAAGATGGTGGAACAGGCAGACAAGCTACACAGACCCTCTTCAACAAAGAAAAGAGAAACCAATTGAGAGAGATACAGAAGATAATCTTGGAGCCCTGAGCTTTGAAAAGAAGTATACAGAAGTGGATTAGGCACCAACTAGTGAAAAAACCTGAATGAAAACAGTGAGTATGGACAAAGCTGGAGCTGTAGACTGTCAGCTACTCTAATGGCACCAACAACCTGAATTTTTCCAAGTGGTGCTGGAACCTCAGAATTGACCAGCCCTGGTCACCAAAAGTTGCAGGGATGATTGTGCTGGTGGCCTATGATGATTGTGGGGTGGCCTATGACTAGGAAGGGACACAGCAAAGAGGGAGACAACTTGAGCTCTGGACTTTCAGCTGTCCAGAAATCACAGCCATTTTGAATGTTTAAAGTGTTTTGGATATTTAAAGTGTCTGAGGGTGAAGCCATTTTGAATGTTTAAAAGTAGTGGCCATTTTGGATATTTCAAGTCACCAAGCTGCAGCCATTCTGAATGTTTAAAAATGGCCATTTCAGATAATTAAAGTGACAGCATTCTCATTTGCATTCCAAGGACCTAAGATAAGCTCCATTTGCTAAGGACAGCAGGGACTTACAGGAAGCTGACAACATCAATGTAGAGGTGACGAGTGTAAAACTGCTGCCAACTAGTGAATAGAGGAGCACAATATCATGCTTACATAGATAACATCCAAAGAAAAAAAAAAAATCATGGACAAGTCACTTCAACATACAATAACCAAATAAATATAACCACAAAAATGTCATAGTGTCTCAGAGACAACACTGCATTACAGAACACACAAAGAAGCAAGATAAAGCAAAAGAAGCAAGAGACGAGGATATAGACCCACAACACATCCCTGAGGTAGAAGGAGCATTGAAACTTCCTGATAAAGAATTCAAAAGAATTATATTTAGCTACCTTCAATGGACTGAGAGACAGATCAAGGAAAACACTGACAAAACTGAGGAAAACACAGAGAAAATGCTAGAACAATTTCAAAAGATGATACAAGAACAAAATGACAAAATAAATGAAAAATTAGAAATGATACAAAATCTACAGATAGAAATGCAGAAGATTAATACTAAATCTTCAGAAATAGATAACACATTCAATGGGCAGAGGAATAGAATTGAATCAATGGAAGACAGAATTAGTGAGATTGAAGACAAGTACCTTAATACTTCTTTAGAAAGGGATTAACCAGAAAAGAGATTGAAACAAAATGAAGGAAGCCTAAGGTTCATGTGGGATACTGTCAAAAGGAATAACTTATGTGTAATTGGAATTCCAGACAAATAAAACCACAGAGAAAACCATCAAATATTAGATGGAAGAGAATTTCCCTGGTAAGATGAAAGATGAGAATATATCCATTCAAGAAGCCCAACAAACCCCAAACAGGATAGACCCCCAAAAGAAAATCACCAAGACATATCATCATCAAACTCACTAAAACCAAAGACAAAGGAAGAATCCTGAAAGCATCATAAGAAAAATGAAAAGTTACCTACAAGGTGCAAACAATAAGATTAAGCTTTCTTGGCAGAAACCACACAGGTGAGAAGACAACAGAATAGTGTATATAAAACCCTGAAAGAAAAAAAAATTCCAACCAAAAATTATATACCCAGCAAAATTGTCACTCAAATATGATGGTGAAATTAGGACATTTCCAGATAAGCAGAATTTAAAGAAATTTGTTAAAACCAGACGAACCTTACAAAAGATACTAAAGGGAGTTCTTTACACAGAACCAACAACAGCAAACAACAACTGACCATTAACACACATGATGACATTACCCAGAAACCAGCCCAGTTATGGAAGTATCCAAAGTAAATAAGCCTACAAGATTGTAAACAGGGAACCAGAGACATCAATTGAAAAATGAGGACAACTATGAACCGAAAAGAAGGAAACAACTGTGTCATTACAGAACTAGATGGTAGGGAAGTCAAGACAACTGCAAGGCAGAATGGACTGTTCTTAACTTGGGAAGAAAATTATAAATCACATGGTAACCTCAAAGAAAAGTGATAAACCATCACATCAAAATAAAAAAGAGGACCAGCACAAATATTTAGCCAATACTAAAACAGAAATCCTCATAATTGGACCTATAAGCAGCATCAAGATAAATAGAGAAAAAATTGAAGTTGTCAAAGACTTCACATTGCTTGGTTCTACAATCAATGTCAATGGAAGCAGCAGTCAGGACATCATATGGCACACAGCACTGGGCAAGTCAGCTGCAAAGGACCTCTTTGAAGTGATGAGGAGCAAAGATGTATTCTTGAGGACTAAGGTGCATCTGACACAAACCATGATATTTTCAATTGCCTCATATGCATATGAGAGCTAGACCATGAATAAGGAAGACTGAAGAAGAATTGATGCTTTTGAGTTGTGAAGAATGCTGAAAGTACCACAGACTGCCAAAAGAACTAACAAATCTGTCCTGGAGGAAATGCAGCAGAAATGCTCTTTGGAAGCGAGAATGGCCAGACTTCATCTCACCTACTTTGGTCATGTTATCAGAAGGGACAATTTCTGGAGAAAGGTGTCATGCTTGGTAAGGTGGAGGGTTGAAGAAAGAGGGGAAGACCCTCAATAAGATGGATTGACACAGGGGCTGCAGCCATGGTCTTAAGTATATCAAGGATCGTGGAGTTTGCGTGGGACCAGGCAGTGTTTTATTCTGCTGTGCATAGGGGCACTAGGAGTCTGAGATGACTGGATGGCACCTAACAACAACAATAACAACAAAAAAATAGTAATGAAGGAAGTAATAAAACGATTCATAAGAAAAAAGAGCTCAGCACAGAAAATTATATGGAACAAGCAAATCAGCAACAGCACAGAAAAGCATATAACAATGATAGAAACAAATTCACACTTGCCGATAATTATATTGCCCAAAGAATAAAAAAAGAACCTACAGATTTGGAAAAAAATATTCCACAACAACATATCTGACAAAGGAATTATCTCTAATATTTATAGAAAACTCCAAGATCTCAACAACAAAAAGATTAACAATCCAGTTAAAAAAAGACAGAAGACATGAATAGACACTTCACCAAAGAGGATATTCAGGCAGCCAGCAAATACATGAAGAAATGATCATTAGCCTTTAGACAGATGTAAATCAAAACAAAAATAAGATACCATCTTACCACAGCACTAATGGCAAAGTTCAACAAGACAGAAAATAACAAATACTGGAGAGGGTGTGGGCAGATTTTGACTCTCATACACTGCTGGTGGGACGGTCAAATGATACAACCACTGTGGAAAGCAGTATGGCAATTCCTTAAAAAGCTGGAATTAGAAATACTATTTGACCCAGCAATCCCATTAGTAGGTATATATCCTAAAGAAGTGGGAGCCAGGAAAAGAACAGATATTTGCATGCCCATGTTCATTGCCGTACTATTTACAATAGCAAAAAGATGGAAACAACCTAGGGGTCCATCAATGGAAGAATGGATAACCAAACTATGGTACATAGACACAGTGGAATGTTATGCAGCACTAAAAAATAATGTAGAATCTGCAAAAAAACCCATAACGTGGATGAACTCGGAGGACAGTATGCTGAGTGAAATAAGTCAATCACAGAAGGACAAATATTGTTGTTGTTGTTATGTGCCATGGAGTCAGACCTGACTCATCGCAATCCCTCCTTGGGTTTCTGAGGCGATATCACTATGGAAGTAGATTGCCCAACCTTCCTTCTGAAGAGTGGCTGGTGGGTTTGAAACTCCAGCCTTGTGGTTATCAGTCAAGTGCCTTAGGCACTATGCTACCAGAGCTCCTCCACAAATATAGTAGTAGTTCTTTGTTATAAAAGTAATGAAAGGAAATGTTTATATATGGAAGGAAACTTTGTTGGTTACCAGGGGTGGGAGGGGAAGGGAGGGAACACTGCAAAAAAATAAAAAATAAATAAAAGCATTGATCCATGTCACTTTAGTTTTGTGTATTTCACCATACATAAATTATACTTCAATAAAATGTATTTAAAAAAAAAAGAATAAAATGTGAATTTTTCTCGCTATTTGGTTTTTGGGAGTCTAGCTGTACATGTTTTATTGTGTTACTATTTAAAGGTTAAAATTCACAATGAATATAGTAAAATATGAAATTATTTCTTAGATACCTCAAAGTTCAATTTGCCAAAAATTTAGTTATATGTGATTACTCTCAGCCAAGCACGATGTTAGGTCCTACAGAATAATAATAATAAAAAAATAAAATGGAAAGAAAAAAATGATGCTCTTAACATAAAGAACTAGGAAATGTATGCACAAGGTGGGCTAAGAAAAAGTTACACAACAACACAAGGGCCTGGGGTAATGAAGATTGAATCTGACAGGAAGGTTCTGGAAAACAGTGCCATGACCTCTGTGTCAATAACTACTAAATATATATTTTCATCCTAGTATCCATTCTAAACCTCAGCTCTTCTGTGCCAGCTTATAGTGGTTCTGCTATAATACTAAATGCCTCTATTTTAAAATGAAGTTTCTCTGATGGTGCACTGGTTAAAGCCTTCTGTTTCTAGTTAAAATGTCCGTGGTTCAAACTCACCAGCTACTCCATGGGAGAAAGATGAGACACTCTGCTTCCTTAAAGATTTACAGCTTTGGAAACCCAATGGGGGCAGTTTTACTCCATAACCATAGGATCACTGTGAGTTGGAATTGACTCAATGGCAGAGGGTTTTTACTCTAAAAATGAATAGATTTCTTTCCAAAAATGCTTCTTTTCTATTTATTTTTTCTTTTCTTTTCTTTTTTTTTTATTGTGATTTGGGTGAAAGTTAATAGAGCAAATGAACTTTCCATACAGCAGTTCACATACACTGTGTCTCGTGGCATTGACTACAATTTACCACAATGCAACAGTTCCCCTCCCACTTCCTCCTCATAGTTACCTCTTCCCTGTGTCCTTCCCTCTATGACCCCTGCCCCCCTGAGCTCACTCCCTGTGCATACACAGCCCCTATATTCTCCCATGATTTTTTTCTCCAAGGAATCTACTCAAGGCAAATATTCACTCCATACACCTATTGCTGGAAGCCACGGGAGTGGGTTCAATTCCAGACAAGAAGGGCTACTAGGGGCCGTAGTCTCAGTGGTTCCAACAATCTCTATCATACCAGCAAAACTAGCCCCTCTTTTTTTTTTTTTTTTTATGATTTTGAGTTTTGTTCCACATTGTTCTCCCACTCTGTTCAGGATCTCCTATATAGATCCCCCTCCAAGTGGTTGACAATGGTAACCAGGCACCATCTAGTTATTCTATTCTCATAGTTGTAAGGCTGAGGATCACATGGTGTATCAGTTGCTTGGACTAATTGTTTCCATGAATCTTTGGTTTTCTTCATCCTTCTTTACTCTGGATGAGGAAGGACCCATTGTTGCATCTGGATAGCTGCTTGCAAGTTTTCCCAGTCACTATTCGCCAAAGTAGAATGTGGAACAATATTTTGTGTAATACGTTATGCCAATTGAGCTTGATGTCCCCTGTGACTATGGTCCTGAACCCACAGGTCCAACTACTACTCACTCCTGGGTAGCTGGCTGTGGCCAAGAAGTGACAACAACCTTGTCCCTTGTCAGTTCTACTATATACCTGGGAATTCTTACAGAACATACCAATACACTTGTAGAAACTTTGTCTGCCAACCCTATACATGGTCTTGGCATACTCCCCCTGCATGTTATGTGCCATCGAGTCAGACCTGACTCATACTGAACCCTCCTTGGGTTTCCGAGGCGACATCACTATGGAAGTAGATTGCCCAAACTTCCTTCCAAGGAGTGGCTGAGGTTTTGAACCGCCAGCCTTGTGGTTAGCAGTGAAGTGCCTTAGGCACAATGCTACCAGATTTCCCTGCATAGACATACCTAATAGTTCAACTTGTTCACCCATCTATCCCCCATATATCCATGTTTGCCGTAACTGACAATGCAGTACTGTATGTACACAAGGGTTCATCTTTGTTATCTGTACCTCCCACATACCTCTCTATGTCTTCTTCTTCCTCAGCCACTGTGTTGATCACTCACATTTAGTACATTGGTACATTGCCCTTCCCTTCACCCAAATCAATACTTGTCTCTACCTATCTAAGTGTTCCTTCCTCTGCCCTCCCACCCCTGGTAAGCAACAAAGAAAATTTCCTTCCATATTTAAACCATTCCTTGACTTTTTTACAAAAATGGACTAATAAAATATTTGCCCTTCTTTAATTGATTTATTTCACTCTGCATAATGTCCTCCAAGTTCATCCACGTTATACAGGGTTTTGCAGATTACACATTATTCTTTGGGGTTGCATAGTGTTCCATTGTCTGTATGTACCATAGTTTGGTTATCCGTTCCTCAGTTGATGGACACCTGGGTTATTTCCATCTTTTGGCTATTGTAAATAGTGCTGTGATGAACATATGTGCATATGTCTGATCTTGTCCTAGCTCTCACTTCTTTAGGGTATATACATAGTAATGGAATGGCTGGGTCAAATGGTATTTCTAATTCCAACTTTTTAAGAAGTTGCCATACTGATTTCCACAGTGGTTGTATCATTTGGCAGTCCCATCAGCAGTGTATGAGAGTAAAAATCTGCCCACACCTTCTCCAGTATTTGTTATTTTCTGTCTTGTTGAACTTCATCATTAGTGCTGAGGTAAGATGGTATCTTGTTTTTAATTTGATTTACATCTCTGTAAAGGCTAATTAACAAATTCCCTTAATTTCTGCTTATCTGGAAATGTCCTAATTTCACCATCATATTTGAGGGACAATTTTGCTAGGTACATAATTCTTGGTTGGAAATTTTTCTTTTTCAGTGTTTTATATATACCATTCCACTGTTTTCCTGCCTGCATAGTTTCTTTCAAGAAATCTGAGCTTAGTCTTATTGGTTGCCCCTTGTAGGTAACTTTTGTATTTCCCATGCTGCTCTCATGATTCTTTCTTTGTCTTTGGTTTTGGTGAGTTTGATGATGATACATCTTCATATGTTTGTTGACCATCTGAATATCCTCTTTGGTGAAGTGTCTATTCATGTCTTTTGCCCATTTTTAATTGGATTATTTGTCTTCTTCTTGTTGATATGATGGAGCTTTATATAAATTCTAGAGATAAGGACTTCTGGTAAGATGGAGGAATAGGCAGACAAGTGACACAGACGCTCTTCAACAAAGAAAAGAAAAACCAGTTGGCAGAGATACAGAAGATAATCCTGGAGCCCAGAGCTTTGAAAGGAACCATACAGAAGTGGATTAGGCACCAACTAGTGGAAAAACTTGAATGAAAACAGTGAGTACAGAGATGGTCAGAGCTGTGGACTGTCATCTACTCTAACAAGACCAACAGCCTGAATATTTCCAAGTGGTGATGGGACCTGAAAATTGACCTAAAGATCAGTCCCGGTCACCAAGGGCTTTAGGGACAACAGCTCTGGTGGCCTTTGACTAGGAAAGGAAACAACAAGGAGGGAGACAACCTGAGCTGTGGACTTTTTGCTGTCTAGAGGACACAGCCATTTTGATTGTTTACATGTGGCAGCCATTTTGGATATTTAAAAAGACCAAGGGTGAAGCCATTTTGAATGTTTACAAATGGCATTAAAAAAAAAAAAAAAAAAAAAAAGGTCCTGAGTAGCACAAAAAGTTACCCTGGTCAACTGCTAACTGAATGGTTGCAGGTTGGAGTCCACCCAGAGGTGCCTTGTAAGAAGGCCTGGTGATCTATTTCTAAAAAAATCAGCCATTGAAAATCCTACAGAGCACATTTCTACTCTGACACACATGGGATCACCATGAGTCAGAGTTGGCTCAGGGCAACTGATGAAAGTGTTAAGTAAACAAACAGAACCGAAGAGGGGGGATTGGGCCAGTTTGGCCAGGTTATGGAGACTTTTGCAAATCAAACTTGGGAGGGTTCTACCCAAGGCCTAATAAAGAAGAGACAGACACTCACAGGTGCATGAGTGTGCAAGTGCAGATAAGAGGAGTTTTCTCATCCCAAGTGAAGATGAAGGGAGATATTTTCAAGAGTGAAGGGGCCTCTAGTGCTCCTAAAATCTCCTGATGGACCCTGGCTTTGTTCCTACCCAGTGAAAGAAGAAAAAAACATAAACAAATAAATAAATAAATTCTAGAGATAAGTCTTTTGTCAGATATGTCATTGCCAAATATTTTTTCCCAATCCTCTTTTGACTCTTTTGGAGAAGTCTTTGGAAGCACATAAAAACTTCAATTTTAGAAGGTCCCTTTCTTCTAGCTTCTATTTTGCTGTTTGTAAATTTTGGGTTATGATTCCTGTGTACACTACTTGGTGAATTCCACATGTATAGCCACTATTTGTGTTGTTGATAAAAGGTATTTCCAAGGAATAAGTTATTGGTCTTGCAAAATTATACCACACTCTCTCCAGCATCATTTCTATCACCAAGGCCATATTTTCCAACTACCAGTGATTCTTCGTTTCCAACTTTTGCATTCCCATCACTAGTGATAATCAACTTATCTTGATTGCATATTAGGTCAATTTCAGACTGCAGAAGTGGGTAAAATTCTTTAATTTCTTCATTTTGGCTTTGGGGATTGGTGCATTAATTTCAATAACAGTAGTATTAACTGGTCTTCCTTGTTAGTGTCTGGATATTATCCTACCTCTGACAGCACTGTACTTCAGGATAGATCTGGAAACATTCTTTGAGATGATGAAAGCCATGCCATTCCTCTTCAATTTATCATTCCCACCATAGTAGAACATATGGTTTTCTAATTCAAAATAGCCCAAACAAGCCCATTTCAGGTCAGTAATACCTAAGATATTGATTTTTATGTGTTCCATTTCATTTTGGACAACTTCCAATTTTCCTAGGTTCATACTTCATACATCCCATGTCCTGATCATTAACGGATGTTTGCACCTGTTTCTTCTCATTTTGAGTCATGTGGTATCAGCAAGTGGAGGCCCTGAAAGCTTTACTCCAGGCACATCATTAAAGTTGTCCCTACTCTGAGGAGGCAGTTCTTCCCCAGTCATATTTTGAATCTCTTCAGACATGAGGGTTTCATCTTCTGGCACTACATTGGACAATGTTTCAGAGATATTCATAAATTTTTCCAGTAATATATCAGACAATGCTTCACTGCTATTCATAAAGATTTCACTGGCCAGTTCTTTGAGAAATGGATGGGCTCTTCCTTCTTCTGAGTCTGTCATAGTCTGGAAGCTCCACTGAAACTTGTTCACTGTGGATGACCCTGTTGGTATTTGAAATACTGATGGTATAGCCTCTAGCCTTACAGCAACACACAAGCCACCACAGCATGACAAAGTGACAGATGAGTGGTGGATTTTGGGTTATAGAGCTATAAATAGATTTTGTAAAAGATTGAAGATTTGTATTTTGTTAAAATAAAATAAAATAGATGATTAAAGTTTCAAATAGTTTGAACTGAAGATATACATAATCTCAAAAAGTGAAATCAAGCTTTTCACAATGGTAGAAAAACAGACACATATGCATGAGGTAAATTCAAGGACTAGTAAATTCAAGATATAAGTATTATTGGAAGCTGCACGATCAGGGAATCCAGATGTGAGACAACTCAAAGTGGAGGCCCTCTCTCAAAAAAGAGCAGGAGTGGCAATATTAATTTCTGATAAAATAGACTTTAAGGTGACAAACAACATAAGAGACAAAGAAGGACACTGTAAGATGTTGGAATGGTCAATTGACAAAGAAGAATTATGATAATAAATATTTATGCACCCAATGAAAGTGATCCAAATTACATGAAGCAAATATTAATTGAATTAAAAGGGACAATAGATAACTCTACCATTGTTGTTGTTGTTGTTATATGCCGTCGAGTCGGCCCCGACTCATAGTGACCCCTCCTTGGGTTTCTGAGGCAGTATCACTACGGAAGTAGGATTGCCCAACTTTCCTTCCGAGGAGT
>NW_006921993.1:328263-342641 GCF_000298275.1 Orycteropus afer afer | reverse complement strand
GTACCAAAACCAGTTTTCTTTTGCTTCAACTTCAGAGATGCTGGGTTGTTTTGCCTGGTTGGTGATTTGTAGTATGTAGAGGTCCTCGAAGAAGAGGCTTCTAAAGGTGTCGACTGGACATGTCTGGCATCTGGTGTTCTGGGACCTGTAAGACAGGCTGGGTTGCAACAATTAGGCAAGGGAAGTGAGAACAGGGAAACCTAGTTGGCCAAGGTATCTTATTAGTTGGGTGGTCTCCACGAGCGCAAGGGAATCTCTTCTAGGTCTTTGGCTTGAAGGATCATTTGGTTTGCTGTTTGTCACAACATTTGGGTAGGTATCTGGAGGACCTGTGATTGAATGAAACAGAGAACACGGGGGCAATGGTAACAATCAACATGGTGGAGATTAGGGGGCCCAAGAATGGTAGGAGTCAGTGTAGGGCGTCCGAAAAGAGGGAAGAGAAAGGTGGACCATTGTTAGTGGATAGACGTTGATCTACATTAGTTGCCCTCTCCATGAGTCTTTTGGCTGCATCTTGTACTATACCTGACTGATTTATATAGAAACAACATTCTTCTCCCAGAAATAGGCAAAGACCTTTTTCTGCTGTTAGTAAGTCTAATTCTTCTCCTGTTCTGAAGAGTGACCGCTGCAAGGGAGTTGAGTAATCTCCCGCAGTTTATCAAAGTTAACAGCTTTATGTGAAATAGCCTATAGGCCCACTAGGAGGCACTGGAGCATTTTGTTTCTACTGGTGTGGCCATTCCTCCCAGGTTGGGTATCTAGTTGGTATTCCCAGCTGGGGTCCTGTCCAGGAACTGCTTCTGGTCCTACTGGCATGGTAGAGTCAGTTAAATGAGTTTGATTGGCATGTTCCCGAGCAGCCCTACAGATACCAATAAAATTTTTTAAGGACATGGAAAAACCACTTACTAACTTCGTATTGAAAGGAAAGAGATCTCAAATAAGCAGAGCTTTTCTAAAGAAGAAAAACAAAGTGGGAGGTCTCACACTCTGGATCTTAAAACCTACTAAATAGCCACAGTAGTAAAAAACAGTGTAGTATTGGTACAATGATAGAGATATAGACCAATGGAACAGAATCAAAAGTCCAGAAATAGACCCATTCATCTATGTCTACCTGATCTTTGACAAAGGTCCAAAACCCATTAATTAAATGGAGGAAGAGACATCCTCTTTAATGAATGGTCCTGGCAAAACTGGATATCCACTTGCAGAAAAATGAAACAAGACCCATACCTCACCCCATACACAAAAACAAACTCAACCTGGATCAAAGACCTAAATATAAAATGCAAAAACATAAAATTCATCAAAGATAAAATAGGGGCAAATCTAGGAGAACTAATTTACAGCATAGACTATCAAACATAACCCAGAATGAACAGGAAGTAGAGAATGTAGATGACTGGAACCTTTTAAAAATTAAATTCTTACGCACATTGAACGACTTCATCAAAGGTGTAAAGAGAGAACCTACAGATTGAGAGAGAATATTTGCCTATGACATATCTGGCAAAGGACTTATCTCCAAAATCTATAGAAAACTTCAACACCTCAACACCAAAAAGACAAACATCCCAATTCAAAAATGGGCAAAAGACTTGAACAGACACTTCACTAAAGATAAACTGGCAGACAACAAACACATGAGGAATTGCTTGTAATCTTTAGTTATTAGAGAGATGCAAATCAAAACAAAGATGAGATATGATCTCACCCTAGCAAAAATAGCATAGTTCAACAGGACAGAAAATTACAAATGTTGGCGAGGTTGTGGAGATATTGGAACTCTTGTGCACTGCTGGTGGAATTGTAAAATGGTGCAACCATTGTGGCATACAGTATGATGTTTCCTTAAAAAACTGAAAATAGAAATACCATTTGACCCAGCAATTCAATTACTAGGAATATATCCTAAAGAGATGAGGGGCAGCACACTAACAGACATATGCACACCTATATTCATTGCAGCACAATTCACTATTACCAAAGAGATGGAAACAACCTAAATGACTATTAATGGATGAATGGATAACCAAATTATGATATATTCACACAATGGAATATTATGCTACATTAAAGAACAATGAAGGATATGACATTAAAGAACAATGAAGGATACACAAATCATCTCACTACGTGGATGAACCTGAAGGACATTATGCTGAGTGAAATAAGTCAATCACAGAGGGACAAATACTGCATGAGCCCATTACTGTAAAAAAGACAAAGAAGAGTCTGTTTAAGAAAGGGAACTCACTTTGTAGGTTGCTGGGGTGGGAAGGGAAGGGGAGGGATTAATTTTGGGCTAGTTGGGGCCCACACACTGACATAAATAAGGGGAGGGATATATAGAAAGAGTCTGTGACCACCATGGTAACATTAGGAAAAAGGAGGACACTGAATTGTGCACATAAGGGATAGAGGACAGATGCTAATGCCAACCAATATATCCACAATAATACACTGCAATTAACATAAACATCTAAGAAGATCAGATGGCGGTCAGTGAACAGCAGTATATCCTAGAACAAGGATAGATTCAGCGGAGGCTAATCTTGCACAGATACGAGTGATACAAAATACCCACAATGCTTACAGAAACAACAGAAGACAGACATAGAATAATCTCTCACAGACACTCAGACCCTGTGGGAGAGAGATTCAATGGATCCACCAACTCAGGACCATAGTCCTGGGGGACACCAGACTGGCACAAGAAAATACATAAAAGTTTTATTGCTTATTATACATTTGTGAGTAGCAACCAGGATCTTAAAAGCTTTTGAGCAGCCAACTAAGACGAGAGCAATCAGTCCTAGGACACGATGGCCCTGGGGACCAGAAGAAATAGATGGTGCCTGGCTACCAATGCCAAACACTCAGGAAAGGATGAAATTTGTACATGCTGAATATAGTGGGAGGAAAAACGTGGAACAAAATCCAAAAACTCAATAATGACCGGAATTACTGGTCAGATAGAGTCTGGTGAGACCCCCAATACTATGGCCCTGGGATACATTCTGGGCCTGGAATAAAACTCACTCTCAGGACCTGGCTCTCAGCCCAATATAAACAAGATGTACATGTAGACCACTCAACCCAGGGTGAAGCACCCACATACTCTATGGAAATGCATCCCTTGGAGCAATTAACCACAGGGCAACAGCAGGGGCAACATTGGCAAGGAGGAAATGCAGGACATACAGGAGTACATAACTATGAGGGGCACGGGGGGAGGGGGGCACACTGGATTAGTGTTAGGGATGGTAAATGGGGAGTGAAACTAAATGAACATTGTTGAATCTCTGTTCTGTAAAAATTTAAAAAAATGGAGCTTTGCAATGATTGGTTGAAAACAAGAATGAGGCTTATTTTGATCAGTTAGCTTACATATCTAAGTAAAAGAGGTTTTTACATGGTGATCATAAGGTAATTATCTTAAAACATTTCCTGAAGGCTGCTAAAGGAATTTCTGATAAGTCTTGTACCAAGATCTTCGATTGAGAATGCTCTCCCTATATTCTTAGTTTAACCACAGCAATATATATATATATATATATATATATATATATATATTTCCTTTGTTATGCACTTAAGTCTGCCTAAGGGTTTAATAAGTGCAAGAGAAATTCTTTGGTATATACTTAAGTCTGTTTAAGGGTTTGAGGGTTGCAAGGAAAATAAGCAAAATCTAAGATGGAGTCAGGGTTCAGACCAGGACTGATCATTCTAATATGAGTCAAGCACCTCCATTTTGGAACTTTCTCACATTCCTTCCCTTTGATTAAAGATTTCATTAACATCCTTTGATCACTATTATTTAAATGGTTTCTTTTGTGGGACCTTGTAATTATGACACATGATTCCTTAGATGGTTGTTTATTTAAGTAAGACTTTAAGACCCCCTGATATTACGTAGTAACTGGGCACCATCTGACTATTTTGCTTTGCTACGGTTTACCATTAAGCTTCTGTGATCTTAGATTTTGGGAGGGTATGGTGGTTAAGTTTGTGTGTCAGCTTGGCTGGGCCTGGTTGAGTGGCTGGGCAGCTGAATGTAGTTATTCCCCGTGGTAAGACTGGTAACTAACTCCATGGTAGAATCTACTGGAGCAGCTGAGTAGCTGCTTTGGGTATGTGGTCTTCCTCCCATATATGAGAAACAGCTTTGGGAGTAGTCTCTAGCTAATGGCACACTAAAAGCCTGCATGTAGTTATGTCATTGTTCAGCAGCCCTGCCATGCTCTGCTGACCTTGGGACTTTCAGTAGACTTGAATTATAGCCTGCTGTGTGGTTTGGTAACATCAGGACTGTGCCTGTTTACTTGTCCTCCTTGGGCTTGTCAGTCTCAGCAGCCAGCAGCTGTCTGAGTGAAGTAAAGCCTGTAGTTTTAGTGGGCCAGGAGCAGGAGGCAGAGCTGAAGTCCAAGGTTGAGGGCTTCCATCCAGCTCTAGAGCCTGGCACTTTGAGCTTGGACTTAACGCCTCCAAACTGTTAGAGAATAAACTGTTTGCTCACACCATCCCATTGGTGATATATTCCTGTTAGAGTGGCACACTAGGTAACCAGAACAGAGGGGCAAGGAATTTTTGTGGAATAGGCTGCATTAGAGGAACAGATTGATTATTCAAAAGACTGCTTTAGGGTGTGAGCTCAATTCCATTTGGGATATGGATCACATATACGTACATAATTATCTTCATAAGTATTAAATTTGTCATAACATTGGTTATACATTTCATGAAATATCTGATTGTTCCAATAATTATTATTACCATAAAATTAATGTTGTTGTTGTTATTATGTGCTGTCGAGTCAGATCCGACTCACAGCCACCCCTCCTTGGGTTTCCGAGGCAGTATCACTACGGAAGTAGATTGCCCCATCTTCCTTCTGAGGAGTGGCTGGTGGGTTTGATAGTATTGATCTAATTATCAATGCAGATTTAATCCAGAATCCAATACTTTTTGGTAACTAGCTGAAATTACATATATATGGAAATCATAGGGCATATTGAATGCCATTAAGTAGTCTTCTGATGGATCTTTGAAATATCTTACTCTATTCCCCTGAAGGTAATATTCAGGAGCAGCAGGAGGTATCGGTGATGGCATATATCCCTCCCTGTTGAACTAAAAGGAAACCTGGAGGTATAATTACTGGCACTAGTTACTGATTGGGATAATTTAATAGCTGCATTTTTCTCTCCAAACATCAAAGAAACTGTTAGAAAAGAATAAGAGTTAAAAAAGCTTTCATGTTGAAGAAAACTATTAGGAAGTAAGACTACAGGTACACAATAGAGCTAATAGCATTCAAATAGCTATAACAATAACAACAACAACAAAAACAAAAACCAAACTCACTGCCATGGAGCCAATTCGACTCATAGTGACCCCTCCTTGGTTTTCCAAGGCAGTATCTCTATGGATGTAGATTGCCCAACCTTCCTTCTGAAGAGTAGCTGATGGGTTTGAAACGCCAACCTTCTGGTTAACAGTCAAATGCCTTAGGTACTATGCCATGAGAGCTCCCCAAATAGCTATATATCTTGTTGTTATGTGCTGTCGAGTTAGCCTTGATTCATAGCGACCCCTCCTTGGGTTTCCGAGGCAGTATCACTACGGAAGTAGATTGCCAACCTTCCTTCCAAGGAGTGGCTGGTGGGTTTGAACCGCCAGCCATCTGGTTAGCAGTCAAGTGCCTTAGGCACTATGCTACCAGAGCTCCTAAATAGCTATATATAGTTCTATATATTTTACAAGGTTGCATGAAGTCTTGTTCCATGGCCTTGAGCCCATCTGTCTATCTCAGATTTTGTCTGCTTCTGGCCACATGGATGGTTCAAAGTTATTTTTATTTTCTCTGAAACATTAGTAAGTCCACAGAGGTGACATGAGTGTATTATTTTTCTTTGAGAGAGATGAATCAAAGTTTTCACTTCCTGCAATTTGGCAGCATATAGGTTACTAAGGAAGATCAATATGCTCCTTTCCATCTGGAAACAAATGAATTATTTAATTGATGGCTTTTCCAATATACATAATCTTCTGGGGCAATGTTATGCATATTTTGATATTCTAATTTCTGCTCATCAAAGGATTCTTTAACTTATGATGAATATTCTTTCAAAGCAGAAGTAAGTATGGCAGATAGAGAATTTTACAATAATAGAAATTATGAGAAAGATTCCAAAATAAAGTAGCAAACTTTTTTCCCAACATCTGTCCCAAAAATCATAAATATTTCAGTATTCTTTTTTGTTGCTTTTATTGTTGGAGTCTATGAGTGGAATCATTTGAACCACTAAGAATATATTTACTCAGAACTTTGACATGTGCCATAATATCTACACAATAGGATATTCTGAAGCCAACATACTGTCATTAATTATTGAAATAACTGATTCTTACAATAAAGGATGGTAAGGAAAAAAGTTCCATATATCTAAAATCATAACATTGAACATCAACAATACTCATATTAATTTTTTAGTAATGCTTTTAACAGACTCAGTCCTATGTAGTTAATTTTGTTTTCACACAATTTTGGATAAACAACAGTCTAAAAACTTCAGTTTCTACAGAAGAGCTCTGGAAGCCTAGATTCAATTTAATGGTATCAACATGCAATATTTCATACCTATTCTCCTAAATCTGGTTGATATACAAATATTTTGGTCAAATATTTTCAACAAGTCAACAAAGTAAAAACTGTAGACAACAAAACTAAATATGACCATGATTAACTTATAATTTTAATAATTCTTTGATAATGAAAGACATGAATTAATTACAAAGGTAATGCAAACTCTAATAAAATCAGTTTAAAAATTTAAACTAAAATATGTGTAAACATAATGTTTAAGCTTATTTTCAAAGAACTTCAAGTTTAATTCATAATAATCTTGAGAAATAATACCTTGTGGTAAGTATTCTACTAAGAATACACAAAAATTTTTAAGTCTCTGAATATTTGAATAACACAAAAAGTCTACTGATAAACCATGTGAATTCCAAAGTTTAAACCATTGGATTTGATGATGCTAGATTCAATGAAATGTCTAGTGCAATATGTCATCTGATTTCTTGACTGCTACTTCCATTGGTGTTGATGATTGTGGAACCAAATAATAAGAAATCTTTGACAACTTCAATCTTTTCTCCATTTATTGTGATACTGCTCAGAAGGAAAATTGGGCAATTTATTTCCATAGTGATATTACCTCAGAAATCCAAGGAGGAGTCACTATTAGTTGGATCTGACTTGAAGGCAGTGAGTTTGGTTTTTTGGTTTTGCTTATTGGTCCAGTGTAAGGAATTGATTTTCTTTGTATCAATGTGTAATCCATACTGCAGACTGTAGTCTTTAATCTTCATCAGTAAATGTTTCAACTCATGTTCATTTTCAGCAAGCAAGGTTGTGTCATCTGCATATCACAGATTATTAATGAGTCTTCCTCCAATCCTAATGTCACTATCTTTTGCATATAGTCCAGCTTCTTGGATTGTTTGCTCAGCATACAGATTGAATACGTATGGTGAAAGGATAAAACCCTGACACACACCCTTCCTGATTTTAAACCATGCAGTATTCCCATGATCTGTTCAAATGACAGCTTCCTGTTCTATGTACAGGTTCCTCATGAGTACAATCAAGTCTTCTGGAATTCCTATTCTTCTCAATGTTATCCATAATCTGTCATGATCCACAAAATTGAATGCCTTTGCATAGTCAACGAAACTCAAGTAAACATTTTTCTGGTATTCTTTCCTTTCAGCCAAGATCCATCTGACATCAGCACTGATATCCCTCTTTCCATGTACTCTTCTGAATCCAGGTTGAGTTTCCTGTCAGTATACTGCTGCAAATAATTTTGAATTATCTTCAGAAGGATTTTACTTTCATGTGATATTAAGGATGTTGTTCAAAATTTTCCACATTCTGTTGAATCACCTTTTTTTGGAATGGGTACAATTATGAAGGAGGAAGAGCACCTGAAATGCTCCTTGGAAACGAGAATGGCCAGACTTCCTCTCACCTATTTTGGTCATGTCGTCAGAAGGGACCATTCCTTGGAGAAGGATGTCATGCTTGGTAAGGTGCAGGGTCGATGAAAGAGGGGGAGGCCATCAACAAGATGGATTGACACGATGACTGTGATGATGGGCTCAAGTACAGCAGGGATTGTGGAGCTGGTGTGGCATCGGGCAGTGTTTCATTCTGCTGTGCATGGGGTCACTATGAGTCTGAAACGACTCAATGGCACCTAACAACACAACAACAACAACAATTATGAATCTCTTCCAGTACATTGGCCAAGTAGCTGTCTTTCAAATTTCTTGGCATAGATGACTAAGTGCCTTCAGCACAACGTCCATTAACTGAAATGTCTAAATGGGTATTCTTCCAATTCCTGGAGCCTCATTTTTCAACAACTCCTTCAGTTCAGCTTCGGCTTTTTCCTTCCATACCATTGGTTCTTGATCATATGCCACCTCCTGAAATAGATGAACATTGACCAATTATTTTTTTGTAGAGTGACTCTGTGTATTCCTTCCATCTGTTTTTCAAGTTTCCTACATCATTCAAGCATCATTCAATATTTTCCTTAGAGTATACTTTAATATTGCAACTGAGGTTTGAATTTTTTCCTCAGTACTTTCACCTTGAGAACTGCTAAGCGTTTTCTTTACTTTTGGTTTTCTAACTCCAGGTCTTTGTACATTTCTTTTTATTAATTGACATTATCTTTTTTAGCTGCTCTTTGAAATGTTCTGTTCAGTTCTTTTATCTCTTCATTTCTTTCATTTGCTTTAGCTACTCTTCATTCAAGGGATCTTCTGACATTCATTTTGGTCTTTTCTTCTTTTCCTGACTCTTTAATTACATTTTGCTCTTTTCATGGATGGTGTTCTTGATGTTATTCTACAACTTGTCTGGTCTTCAGTCATCAGTATTATATGAGCCAAATGTATTCTTCAGGTGGTCCCTTAATTCAGGTGAGATATAATCCCGGTTGTAGTTGGGCTCTCATGGGCTTGTTTTACTTGTCTTCAGCTTCACATTGAACTTGCATATGAGCAATTGATGGTCTGTTCCACAGTCAGCTCCTAGTCTTGGTTTGGCTGAAGATATTGAGCTTCTCCATCACCTCTTTCCACAAATGTGGATCTGATTCTTGTGTATTCCATCTGGTGAGGTTCACATATATAGTCACTGTTTATATTCTTAGAAAAAGGTATTTGCAATGAATAATTCTTTCAAAATTCTATTATACAATCTCTGGTGTCATTTTCACATCAAGGCTATATTTTCCATGTACTGGTGATTCTTCTTTGTTTCTAACTTTCTCATTCCAATCAACAATAATCATTAATACATCTCAATTGCATTCTTGGTCAATTTCAGACTGCAGAAATTGGTAAATATTTTCAATTTCCTCATCGTTGGCATTGGTGGTTGCTACCAAAATTTGAATAACAGTAGTATTAACTCACCTTCCTTGTAGTTATATGGATATTACCCTATCACTGACAGCACAGTTCTTCAGGAGAGATCTTCAAACACTTTTTGTGTTTCAAACACACTATGTGTGCCACACCATTCTTCAATTTGTCATTCCCAGCATAGTTGATCATATAGTTGTCTGATTCAAAATGAGCAAAGCCAGCCCATTTTACCTCACTGATGACTAAGAGTCACTCTGAAGGAAGGTTGGGCAATCTACTTCCATAATGATACCACCTCAGAAACACAAGGAAGGGTTGTTATGAGTTGGATCTGACTTGATGCCAGTGCATAATGCCTAAGATAGTGATGTTTATGCATTCCATTTCTTTTTGACAACTTCTGATTTTCCTGGATTCATACTTCATACATTCCATGTCATGATTATTAATGGATGTTTGCAGCTGCTTCTTCCCATTTAGAGTCATGCACCATCAGCAAATGGAAAGCTTTACTTCATCCACATCTTTAATGTCAACTCTATTTTGATAAGTCAGTTGTTCCCTAGTCACATTTTAGTGCCTTGGGACCTGAGGGGCTCATCTTCCAGCACTATAACAGACACAGTTTCAATGCTAATAATAAAAATATTTAATAACATCAGACAGTATTTGACTGCTATTCATAAGATTTTTCCTGGCCAGTTTTTTAAAAGTGGATGGCCTTCCTTCTTCCAAATCTGTCTTAGTTTAGAAGCTCCACTGAACCCTTGTCCACCATGGGTTACCCTACCTGTATTTGAAATACTGGTGGCATATCCTCCAGTTTTATAGCAGCATGCAAGCAATCACATTACAACAAATTGACAGATGAATGGTGATCCTCATGGTTATTTTTATCTATTTCATAGGACAGACTATTGTTTTGTGGAGATTTGGTCTCCAGGATTGGCCTCAGTTCCACATTAGAAGGGTGACTTAGAGTAAAAATACAGTATTTTTTATTGATGAAATTCACTTATACTTACTCGTTTTAAATGTATCTTATCTACATGGAGTGTAGAAGTAAATAATGCCAGTATAAGTGCATAGAAATTTTGCAAAGAAATTTTGTTATCAAAAGTATAGTTATATATCACAATAAGAAAAAAAATATATCAAAAGACATTAGACATTATTGAAATTAAAAACATTAAACTGACAGGTGCAGATTCAATAAGAAAAGAGCTTGGAAGTTATCACTCCCATTTTTACAATGAGGAGTAAAATATGTATGTTTGTGTATATATATATATAGTATATATGCAAAATAAAAATAAAAGTAAATTACTTTTTTGAAGTTGAAGGTTAAACCACAACACAGAAGTCTAGAAAGACATATGGATACACAAAATTATAGCAGAGATCTGCTTACCTGGAACAGAAACTACTGAAGCAATACACTGATAGGAACACATAAACAATAATTATGATGACTTCCTGAAGGCTGAGTGTGGACTAGCATTAGAGTAAGGAATTACCTTCAAGAACCTACCACTAAAAAGAACCAAGAAAGATTCCTGAGTAGATCTGGTAGAAAGCTGAGAAAAGTTATCATTTAGAAATATACCTCTAGTCTTTTCCATAACTAAGATACACTCCCCAGGGGAAAGACTGTAACAGAGCTTTAATCAACCTAGAGGGAAGGACATTTACCTAATTCTACACTTCTTGTCTTACATAAGAGTCAGGAAAAAAAAAAAATAAAAGAAGAAACACATTTGAAATTCACAAGCAAAGAACAGAGGCCCAATAAAATACTGAGATTTAATATGACATTACAGTACTCTTTACCTCTCCCACACCTTACCACTACAAAGACAGGACTCCAGTATAATAACAATGGTTTATATTAGAATAAACAGCTAGGAACAGATTGTAAGCGGTGATAAAATCAAGAACACTAGTTGTTAATGTTGTAGTTGCTGTTATGTGCCCTCGAGTCCTCTCCTACTCATAGTGACCCCACACACAACAGAATGAAACACTGTCTGGTCCTGTGCCAACCCCATGATCCCTACTATACCTAAGCCATTGCTACAGCTACTGAGTCAATCCCTCTTGTAGAAGGCCTTCCTCTCTTTTGTTGACCCTCCATTTTACCAAGCATGAGATCTTTCTTCAGAGAATCATCACTTCTGACAACATGACTAAAGTAGGAGAGACAAAGTCTGGCCATTCTTGCTCCCAATGAGCATTCTGGCTGTACTTCTTCCAGGACAGATTTGTTAACTTTGTTAGCAGTCCACAGTACTTTCAGCATTCTTCACCAACACCACAACTCAAAAGCATCAACTCTTCTTCTGTCTTCCTTATTCATTGTCCAGCTCTCACATGCATATGAAGAGATTGAAAATACCATGGCTTGGGTTAGGTGTATCTTAATCTTCAAGGAGATATCCTTGTGCATTAGCACTTGAAAGAGGTATTTTGCAACAGATTTGTCCAACAAAATATATCTTTTGATGTCTTGACTGTTGCTTCCATTGGTGTTGATTGTAGAACCAAGTGATATGACGTCTTTGACAAATTCAATCTTTGCTCCATCTTTCATGATACTCCTTATTGGTCTAGTTGAGAGGATTTTTGCTTTCGTTATATTGAGGTGTAATCTATACTGCAGACTGTAGTCTTTGATCTTCATCAGTAAGTGCTCCAAGTCATCCTCACTTTCAGCAAGTAAAGTTGTGTATCATCTGCGTATCTCAGGTTGTTAATGAGCCTTCCTACAATCCTGATGCCATGTTCTTCTTCATATAGTCCAGCTTCTTGGATTATTTGCTCAGGAAACAGATTGAAAAGGTATGGTGAAAGAATACAACCCTGACACACTTCCTTTCTGATTTTAAAACATACAGTATTCCTTTATTGTGTTCAAATGACAGACTCATGGTCTATGTAGAGGTTCTTCATGAGTATAATCAAGTGTTCTGGAATTCCCATTCTTCTCAATGTTATCCATAATCTGTTATGATCCACACAATCGAATGCCTTTGCATAGTCAACAAAACTCAAGTAAACATCTTTCTGGTATCCTTTGCTTTGAGTCAAGATTCTTCTGACATCGGCAATGATATCTCTTGTTTCACGTACTCTTCTGAATTTAGCTTGCAATTCTGGAAGTTCTCTGTCAATATACTGCTTCAACCATTTTTGAACTGTCTTCCATAAGATTTTACTTGCATGTGATATTAATGACATTGTTTGATAATTTCCACATTCTATGGGATCATCTTTTTTGGGAATGAGAGAAAATTTGGATCTCTTCCAGTCAGTTGGCCAGGTAGCTATCTTCCATATCTCTTGGCATAGCCGAATGAGTGCATCCAGCATGGCATTTGTTTGTTGAAACATCTCAATAGGTATTCCATCAATTCTTAGAGCCTTGTTTATGGCCCTTTCCTTCAGTGCAGCTTGACTTCTTCCTTCAGTACCATTGGTTCTTGATCACATGCCACCTCCTTAAACATATGATCATCTGCCACTTCTTTTTGGTGTAGTGAGTCTGTGTATTCCATGCATCTTCTTTTGATGTTTCCTGCATCATTCAACATATTGCCCATGGAATCTTTCAATATTGAAATTCAAGGCTTAATTTTTTCCTCAGTTCTTTCAGCTTGATAAATGCCAAGCATGTTTTTCCCTTTTGGTATTCTAACTTCAAGTCTTTGCACATTTCATTATAATTGACTTTGTCTTCTCGAGCTGCTAGAGCACTAGTGAAATTTGAAAATACAGCTGAAACAAACATTGAACACCTCCTGAGATAGTTAAGGTTCCATGTCAACTTGGCTGGATCATAATTCTAAGTGGTTTAAGCAGTTGTGATGTAGTCATCATCATCATGATATCTGATGTACGGCAATTACCTCCATGATGAGATGTGCTATGAGTAGTCAATCAGTCAAAAGGGAGTTTCCTCAGGAGTGTGATTTGTTTCTAATATATATATGGACATAGACACCCTGGTATAATTCTTTGGCTTTCTACTGGATCTGAATTCTCCATCTAGTTGCATGATCCTCTCTGGTTCCTTGAGTTAACTGGTGTCCTGCTACATTACTTGATTATCTTGAGATTGTTGTCTTTGCTGCCTATGAGCCACAAGTAAAGATAAATTACAAGGAAAGCAAAAATAACTATGCCTGAAATATTGAACATATTTTTTCAAGGTTTAACATATTTTGTATATATCAAATTTATTGTTGTTTACTTTGGTTCTGACTTGATAGCAGTGAGTTTGGTTTGGTTTATCCAGATTAAGAAGCACAGGGGTATAAATTTTACGGAAAATGTTGCAGCATGTTTTTAGGGTATCCAATAGTCTTTTAAAAAATTGTAAAAGGCTTATGTAAATGACTGAGCTGTGATGTGAGAGATATTCTTAAATATATTTAATTAAATTTTAACAAAACTATAATTTTCATTGGAGATCTGGTGATGCAGTGGTTAAGGCATTCAGGTGATAACCAAAAGTTCAGCAGTTCGAACCCACTAGCTTTTGCACAGGAGACAGATGAGACATTATGATTCCATAGAGATTTACAGCCTAGGAAACTGTATGGGGAAGTTTTATTCTGTCCTATGGGGTAACTATTACTCAGAATTGGTTCAGTGGAAGATAAGTTTTATATATTTAAACATAGATAAATATACCCACTTACCCACTGCCCTCAAATAGATTCTGATTCATAGGGATCCTCACTGGGTTTCCAAGGTGGTAAATCTTCATAGAAGTAGATTGTCCTATCTTTCTTCCACAGAGTTTTTGGTGGGTTGAACCACCAATCTTCTGTTTAACAGTCAAACACCTTAGACAATATGGCACCAGAGATCTGTGTAGATAAATATAGTATGTATATGTATATATATATATATAT
>NW_006921993.1:316960-324728 GCF_000298275.1 Orycteropus afer afer | reverse complement strand
AGTGGAGGGTCGACGAAAGAGGGGGAGGCCTTCAAGGAGATGGATTGATACGGTGGCTGTGATGATGAGCTCAAGTATAGCAGGGATTGTGGGCCTGGCGTGTGATTGGGCAGTGTTTCGTTCTGCTGTGCATGGGGTCGCTATGAGTCGGAAATGACTCGACAGCACTTAACAACAACAACAACAAAGCTAACTGTGGAACAGACCATCAGTTGCTCATATACAAGTGCAAGCTGAAGCTACAGATATTTAAAATAAGTCCATGAGAGCCCAAATATAACCTTGATTATATTCTATCTGAATTAAGGGACCACTTGAAAAACAGATCTGACACGTTTAACATCAATGACCGAAAACCAGACAAGTTGTAGGATGACATCAAAAATATCATACATGAAGAAAGCAAAAGGTCATTAAATAAGACAGGAAAGGAAGAAAAGACCAAAGTGGATGTCAGAAGAGACTCTGAAACTTGCTCTTGAATAGAGAGTAGCAAAGCAAGTTGAAGAAATGGCACAAAAAATAGCTGAACAGAAGATTTCAAAGAGCAGCTTGCAAAGGCAAAGTCAATTATTTTAATGAAACGTGCAAAGACCTAGAGTTACAAAACCAAAGGGAAGAACACACTTGGCAGTTTTCAAGCTGCAAGAACTGAGGAAAAACTCAAGCCTTGTGTTCCAATTATGAAAGATTCTATGGGCAGAATATTGGATGATGCAAGAAGCATCAAAGGAAGATGGAAGAAATACAGAGTCACTGTATCAGAAATAATTGGATGATGTATAAGTATTATAGGAGGTGGCATATCATCAAGAAACAATGGTATTGAAGGAAGAAATCAAAGCTGTACTGAACAAATTGGCAAGAAACAAGACTGCAAGAATTAATGGAATACCCATTGTGAATTTTCAACAGACAGATGCCACGCTGGAACCATTTACTAGTTTATACAAAGAAATATGGAAGACAGCTACCTGGTCACCTGCCTGGAAGAGATCCATATTTGCACCCTTCTAAAGATAGGTGATCTAATTCTAATGTGAGAATTATCAAACAATATCACTAATATTCACATATAAGTAAAATTTTGCTGAAGATAACTCAAAAAATGATTGCAGCAGTATATTGACAGGAAACTTCCAGAAATTCAAGCTGGATTCAGAAGAGCTTGGAGAACTAGGGATCACTGTTGATGTCAGATGGATTTTTGCTGATAGCAAAGAACACCAGAAAGGTGCTTGCTGTTGTTGTTGTTGTTGTTATGTGCCGTCGAGTCGGCCCCCTATCATAGTGATCCCTCCTTGGGTTTCTGAGGCAGTATTACTACGGAAGTAGGATTGCCCGCTTACCTGTATTTTATTGACTATGCAAAAGTATTATACTGTGTGGATCATAACAAACTTTGGATAATGTTGAGAAGAACGGGAATTCCAGGACACTTAATTGTGCTTATGAGAAACATGTACATAGACCAGGAGTCTGTCTTCCAACAGAACAAGGGGATACTGCATGCTTTAAAATCAAGAAAGATGTATGTCAGGGTTATATCCTTTCACCATACTTATTCAATCTGTATGCTGAGCAGATCATCTGAGAAGCTGCAGAAGAACTTAGCATTAGGATTGGAGGAAGACTCTTTAACAACCTGCAATATGCAGATGACACATGTTCCTTGCTGCAAGTGAGGATGACTTGAAGCACTTACTGATGATGATTAAAGTGTATAGTGTGCAGTATGGATCACTTCTCAGCATAAAGAAAATGGAAATCCTCACAACTAGACCAATTATCAGCATCACAATAAATGGAGGAAAGATTGAAGTTGTCAAAGATTTCATAATATTTGGATCTACAGTCAATACCCATGGAAGCAGCAGTCAAGAAATCAGACATCATATTTGTGGTGTAGTAAACTACATAGTAGGAGCTCTGGTAGCGTATGCCTAAGGCACTTGACTGCTTACCAGAATGCTGACAGTTCAAACCCACCAGACACTCCTTGGAAGAAAGGTTGGGCAATCTACTTCCATAGTGATACTGCCTCAGAAACCCAAGGAGGGGTTGTTATGAGTTGGGCCCAACTCAACAGCACATAACAACAACAACAAACTACATAGTTTGGCCTTTCTAGCCAAAAGTCTTTGTAAATTCCATGGTGGAATTTGCTATGAGCAACTGAGTAGCTCCTGATTGTTAAAGTTATCCACCTGGGGTGTTTCTTATGGGAGCAGCAGAAAGTAATTTTCTGGGAAATATGCTCTCTCTCAGGTGTATAGAATTCTGATGTTGGGGTTGACTGGTTTGGTTACTCTGTCAGGATCAAAAGAAGCCCTCCTAGAGGCAGAAGGAATCTCTCATTGCCTGCTTGGAGAGAGACACGAGAGACACACACTGCTCGGAGAGAGACTGAAAGACATGCACTGCTGGGAGAGAGATTGACAGAGACTTGAGAGACTGTTGGCTGAGCAACAGTGGGCTGAGAGAGACTGAGCGTGTTCTTGAACTTGAATTGTAGCTAGTTGCTTCCTTAATAAACCCCATAATCTATGAGTTCTGTGTGGCTACTGCAGCGAATTATCAAACCCAGCAGAGAGCTGGTGGGTGCTGTGGGAAGAATGCTTGGTGTCAGAGTTGGTGAAAGGGCTGGAGGGAGGCAGCATGTCTGGCCTTGCAAGGATAGGCCTTGGGCCTATCTCCATGGCAGATGGTGATTCTGTCTTCTTCTTGTGGGGTTAGAGGAGGTCAGAAGATGTGGTCTTTCTGCTCCTTTGACAATATTCCACTGGAAAATCTGTTGCAAAAGACCTCTTTAAAATGTTGAAGAGCAGAGATGCCACTTTGAAGACAAATGTTTGCATGACCCAAGCTGTGGTATTTTCAATGACCTCATATGCATATGAAAGGTGGACAATGAATAAGGAAGAGGGAAGAGGAGTTGATGCTTTTGAATTGTGCTTTTGGTGAAGAATACTGATAGTACAATGGACTGCCAAACAATGAACAAATCTGCCCTGGATGAAGTTCAGCTGGAAGGCTCCTTGGAAGCAAGAATAACCAGACATCTTCTTACCTGTTTTTGTCATGCTGTCAGAAGGAACCATTCCCTGGAGAAGGAAATCATATTCGGTAAAGTGAATGGTCAGAGAAAAAGGGAAAGTCCCTCAACAAAATGGATTGACACAGGAACTGCAATGATGTGTTCAAGTATAGCAAGGATTGTGAGAATGGTGCACAACTGAGAGTGTTTCCTTCTGTTGTACATAGGGTCACTGAGTTGGACCCGACTCAACAGCACCTAACAAAAACAAGAATGAATTGTAATATAGCACACCTGTATATCTAGTAAATATGAAATATTTGTAGTCCATTGATCAAATTATGCGCTCTCACACTGCTTTGTTTTGACATACTATTTCTTCTGCATAAATTTTTGTACCACTAATTTTGTATCTGGCAAATATCTGTTGATTTCTCTCTCTTATTAATGAAGGTTTTCCTGACCTTAAAGAAAGTTGTAGGATTTCTTTCTTCCATGCCTCCTTTGCTGAGTTGCATTAAATCTCCCTGTACGGAAAATTTCTTATCACATTTTAATTGCCATTTTTGAAAATATTCCATGGTAAGACTAATCCTTTTAAAAGCAATTAAAAGCAATGTCATTTGAAATATCAAAGTGATGGTAATCAATGGGAGTAGAAAATGCCTTAGCAAGGGTTGGTAGCAGAGAAGCTTCTGGGATTTTATCTCCCTGGCAATTGGTGTCTATTATGTTCATAAATCTAGCCCTTTACCAGGGATTTGGATGAAGATCTTCAAAGACTTTGATTAAAACCTGTCAAGCTAAATAACGATCTTGCTCATTCATGAGGGTATTTTTTTTTTTTTTTTTTTACTTTTTAAAATTTTTATTGTGATTTTTTAAACAGTAATCATATGTTATTATTCTTTCTTTAGCTTTAAAACAAACAAAAGCAATCATCATTTCATTTTTAAAATATTATTCAAATTTGGTAAAATATTCCCTTTATGAAATAAAATTTTCATTTGCCAAACAAAAATATTATCCTTTGCAATTTGTACTGATTGTTTCAATGTTTTACATTTCAGTTGCAAAAAAGAAAAAAAAAAAAAAAGAAGAAGAAAATTGAAATGATCACAGAAAATGACAGAGTTAAAGTACAGGCAGTCACTTGTTATGAACATCTTTGTATTTAGTTTTATTTATTTATTTATTTAACAGCTTGTTTTACATTCAACTTTATGTGTATATTTAGTTTCACTTCCCATTTACCATGTCCAACCTTAACCCAGTCTTCTCCCCTCTCTACCCTGTAACCCTCCCCCTGTGCTCTTCATACTTATGCCCCCTTGTTTGTCCTGCATTTCCTCAATTTGAGTGTTGGTCCTCTGGTGCCCCGTGGGCTATTGCTCTAAGGAATGCATTACCATAGAGTATGTGAGTGAGTCATCTTGGTTTGAGTGGTCTGCATGTACATCTTGTTAACTATTGGGCTGAGAGCCAGCCCCTGGGGGTGTGTTTTATTCCAGGTGCAGAATGTATTCCAGTGCCATAGTATTGGGTGTCTCATCAGATTTCATCTGACCAGTAATTTTGGTCATTATTGTGTTTTGGGATTTTGTTCCAGCTTTCCTCCCACTTTGTGCTAGCTACCTAGTGCCACTCTGAAAAGAATATACCACAAATGGGATGACCTTAACACACAGGAATTTATTCTCCTATAGTTCAGGAGGCTAGAAGCTCAAGTTCAATGTGCCAGTCTCTAGGGGCTGGGTGAAAGCCCTTCAACCTTGGGGTCCAGCTCTGCCTCATGCTCCCAGCCCACTGGAGCTAGAGGCATTTCTATACCCAGACAGCTGCTGGCTGGTAAGGCTGACAAAACCAACGTTGAGAAGTAAAAAGACAGTCCTGATGTTACCAAACTACATGGCAGTCCATTAATTCAAGTTCATTGTAACTCCCAAAGTCAGCAGAGCATGGCAGGCTGCTGAACAATGACATAGGTACACGCAGGGTCCAAGCATGCCATAAGCTACAGACCATTCCCAAAGCTATTTCTTATATACAGGAAGCAGACCACATTCCCTAAGACAGCTACTCAGCTGCTTGTGGTAGATCCCACCATGGAGCTGATTCCCAGTCTTATCATGGGGAATAACTACTACAGCTGCCCAGCCACTCAACCAGGCACAGCCAAGTTGACACACAAACATAACCACCACAATTCCACACCCCTTGTCAACTTGGCACCTGTACAGAGCATCAATGAGTGGTATCTGTATAGATCTCCTCCACAGAGTGGCTCCACTACCCTAGTTCCTGAATGGCAACTTCACCCTCTTGGTCTGGCGGCCCATTCCTCTCCCTCTTGGGCACGACAGCCCTGCCTCCTCACTCTTGGGCAGCTATTATGGCTCCATCCCACTGGCTCACATGAATGAGCAGCCCCACACTCCAGAACCAAGTTGGTGATGGTCTGGCTCTGAAACCTAAGGGGCTGTGGTAGTTCCACCCCCAAAGGCCATGGTCCTACCCTTTCAGGATGAGACAGCTCTGCTTCCATTTCCTTGTCTCTCCACTTCTGCCAATTAATGCCCAAGGGCAACCAACTTAGCCAGAAATCTTCCTGGCCCAAAAAAAGTACTCAGCTTTCTTGCTCCATGGCCCAGCAAAACTGCTACTCCATCTCATGCCGGTCTCTTCCACCAATTAATGCCTGAAGGCAACCCACTGCACCAGGAAACCGCCTACCTAGTGGTACCAGGCTTTCTTCTCATGGGTTGGTAAGCCTTTTGCTGTTTAATGCTGGTCTCTGGACTCTGCTACTGCCATCTTTCATGCTGATCTCTCTGCTGGTATCTCTCTGCCAGTGTCTTGGCTCTGCTCCTGCCGTCTCTCATGCCATATGCCTGTCTTTTGTTTAGTTGGAAGCCAGAGGAATGGATTTAATTCCAGACCTAAAGGGCAGCTAGGTACCATAGTCTCAGGGGTTCCACCAGGCTCTATCAGACCAGCAAACCTGGTCTACCCCCACCTCCTTTTTTTTTAATGATTTTGAGCTTAGTTCCATATTGTTTCCCATGCTATCCAGGATCTGCTACATAGATTCCCCTCTGAGTAGTTGACGGTGGTAGCTGGGCACAATCTAATTCTTCTGGTCTCACAGACATATAGGCTGAGGTTTGCATGGTGTATCAGTCACTTGGACTAATTGTTTCCATACATCTTTGCTTTTCTTCATTCTTCTTTGCTCTAGATGAGGAGAGACCCATCATTGCATCTAGAAGGCTGCTTGCAAGCTTTTAAGATCCCAATTGCTACTTGCCAAAGTAGGATGTGGAACAAAGTTTTGTGTAGTATATTATAACAATTGAACATGATGTCCCCTGTGACTATGCTCCCAAGCTCACAGATCCAACTCTTTGCACTCTTTGGGTAGTTGGGTTTGGCCAAGAAGTGACTACAACCTCGTCCCTTGTCAGCTCTACTATATACCTGGGAATTTTTACAGAACATACAAATACACATGTAGGAACATTGTCTGCCAAACTTACACATGATCTTGGACACACTCCCCCTGCATAGACATACCTGTCCATCCATCTATTCCCCATATATCAATGTTTGCCTTCACTGACAATGCACTACTGTATGTGCAAAAAAGTTCATTTTTATTGTCTGTACCTACCATGCACCTCTCTATGTCTTCCTCTTCCTCAGTAACACTGTGTTCAGTCCTCCCATTTGGTACATTATCCTTCCCTTCACCCAAATTAATCTTTGTCTGTATGTATCTAACAGTGTTCCCTCCTCTCCCCTCCCATCCCTGGTAACCAACAAAGAAAATTTCCTTCCATGTATAAAACTTTCCTTGACTTTTTATAATAACAGATTAATACTGTATTTGACCTTTTGTGATTGACATATTTCACTCAGCACAATGTCCTTCAAATTCATTTATGTTCTGTGGTGTTTTGCGGATCATGCACTATTCTTTAGAGTTACGTAATGTTCCATTGTGTGTATGTACCATAGTTTGGTTATCCATTCTTCTGTTGATGAGCACCTAGGTTGTTTCCATCCTTTGGCTATTGTAAATAGTGCTGCAATGAACATGGGTATGCATATATATATGTTCTTGTCCTGAGTCTCCCTTCTTTAGGATATATACCTAGTAATAGAATTGCTGTGTCAAATGGTATTTTTAATTCCAACTTTTTAAAGAATCACCATACTACTTTCCACAGTGGCTGTATCATTTCGAAGTCCCACCAGCAGTGTATGAGAGTCCCAATCTCTCCCCATCCTCACCAGCATTTGCTATTTTCTGTCTCGTTGAACTTTGTTACTAAAGCTGGGGCAAGATGATATCTTATAGTTGTTTTGATTTGCATCTCTCTAATGGCTAATGATCATGAAGATTTCTTCATATGTTTGTTGGCCGCCTCAATATCCTCTTTAGGGAAGTGTCTATTCATGTTGTTCTGGTTACCTAGTGCCGCTCTGATGAGAAATATACCACAAATGGGATAACCTTAACAAACAGAAGTTTATTCTTATAATTTGGAGGCTTTAAGTCCCTGTTCAGTTGCCAGGCTCAAGGGGCTGGGTGAAAGCCCCTCAACCTTGGGGTCCAGCTCTGCCTCCTGCCCCCGGCCCACTGGAGCTAGAGGCGTTTCTTCACTCAAACAGCTGCTGGCTGCTGAGGCTGGAAGCCCCAAGGTTGACAAGTAAAAAGGCACAGTCCCG
>NW_006921993.1:315967-316860 GCF_000298275.1 Orycteropus afer afer | reverse complement strand
AAGGCCATTGGTTCAAATCCACCAGCCACTACTGGGGAGGAATATTGGGCAATCTACTTCTGTAGTGATATTGCCTCAGAAATCCAAGGAGGGGTTGATATGAATCATGTCTGACTTGACAGCAGTGAGTGAGAGCATTACAACTCAATTAATCAAGTTTCCTGTACTTCCAAGGAATACTAGTAACTATTTTGTGAGTGTTCACTAGTGAGGAGAAAAAAATCAAGAAATGGAGGACTTTTTTGCCTAGTGAGCTCAAACGGACTGGAATATGCCCTTTAGAATCAAACAATCATACACTCTACCATGCTGGGAATGACAAATTGAAGAGGAATGGTGTAGCATTCAGTCACAAAGAATGTTTCAAGATCTATCCTGAAGTACAATGCTGTCAGTGATCAGATAATATCCATATGCCTACAAGGAAGACCAGTTAATACTACTATTATTCAAATTTACACACCAACTACCAAAGACAACAATGAAGAAATTGAATATTTTTACCAACTTTTGCAGTCTAAAATTGACAAAACATGCTATCAAGATGTATATTATTGGTGGTTGGAATGAAAAATTTGGAAACAAAGAAGAATCACTGATAGGTTGTGACCTGGAGATCTCATGATAGAATTTTGCAAGACCAACAACTTATTTATTGCAAATAACTTTTCCCAACACCAAAAATAGTGGCTATACAAATGGACATCACCAGATGGAATATATAAGAATCAAATTAACTACATATGTTGAAAGAGGTGATGGAGAATCTCAATATCTTCAGATAAAACTGTGCCTGAAGCTAACAGATCTGACACTTTTAACATCAATGACAGTTTGAAAAGGAATGGTGTGGCATTCATCATCACAAAGGATGTTTCAAGATCTGTCCTGAA
>NW_006921993.1:308756-312424 GCF_000298275.1 Orycteropus afer afer | reverse complement strand
TTGTGTATGGTGTGAGGTACAGACCTTGTTTCATTTTTCTGCAAATAGATATCCAGTTTGCCAGCACCATTTCTTAAACAGACAATCTCTTTCCCATTTAATGGATTTCAGGTCTTTGTCAAAGATCAGCTGACCACAGGTTGATAGATCTGTTTCTGGGTTTTCAATTCTATTCCATTGGTCTATGTGTCTGTTATTGTACCAATACCAGGCAGTTTTGACTACTGTGGCTACCTAGCAGGTTTTAAGATCTGGGAGTGTGAGACCCCTACTTTGTTCTTCTTCTTCAATAGTGCTTTGCTTATCCAAAGTCTCCTTCCTTTCCATATAAAGTTAGTGATTGGTTTTTCCATATCCTTAAAGAATGTTGATGGGATCTGCATCGGGATTGCACTGAATGTATAGACTGCTTTGAGTAGAATTGATATTTTCACAATTTTCCATCTTCTTATGCACGAGCATGGGATATTCTTCCATTTATGTAGATTTTTTTATGGTTTCTTGAAATGATCTTTTATAGTTTTCTTTGTACAGGTGTTTTGTTTCCCTGGTAAGATTTATTCCCAAGTATTTTATATTTTTGGTAGCTTTTGTAAATGGTATTGATCTCCTTATTTCCTTCTCAGAAGTCTCTTTGCTGGTATAGAGGAATGCAACTGATATTTGGATGTTGAGCTTGTATCCTGAAACTATGCTAAATCTCTCAATTAGTTCCAGTAGCTATTTTCCTGAGTCATTTGGGTTTTGTATGTATAAGATCATATCATCAGCCAAA
Source organism: Orycteropus afer afer (assembly GCF_000298275.1). Classification (NCBI taxonomy): domain Eukaryota; kingdom Metazoa; phylum Chordata; class Mammalia; order Tubulidentata; family Orycteropodidae; genus Orycteropus; species Orycteropus afer. The sequence goes on along the minus strand of NW_006921993.1, from coordinate 311,649 downwards.
AGAGTAAGTTGACTTCTTTCTTACTAATTTGGATGGCTTTGATTTCCCTTTCTTGTCTCATTGCCCTGGCTAGACCTTCCAATGAAATGTTGAATAGAAATCATAATAAAGAGCATCCTTGTCTGGTTCTTCTTCTCCAGGGTAATGGTCTCTCTCCACTGAGACTGATATTGGTTGTTGGTTTTGTACATATGCCCTTTATTATGTTGAGGAATGTCCCTCCCATTCCTATTTTGTGTCAGATTTTATCAAATGCCTTTTCTTCATCGATTGATATGATCATGTGTTTATTTCTTTTGTTTTATTTATGTGGTGGATAAGTTGATTGTTTTTCTAGTGTTGAACCATCCTTGCATACCTGATATGAACCCCATTTGATCATAATGATTTTTTTTTTAAATATGTTTTGGAGTCTATTGGCTAGGGTTTTGTTGAAGACTTTTGCATCTATATTCATGAGGGATATTGGTCTATGGTTTTCCTTTTCAGTGAAGTCTTTGCCTGGTTCTGGTGCCAAGGTTATGCTTGCTTCATAAAATGAATTAGGGAGGATTCTATCCTTTTGTATATTTTGGAATATTTTGAATAGGTTTAGTGTCAATTCTTCTCTGAATATTTGGTAGAATTTTCCAGTGAAATCTTCTGGTCCAAGCCTTTTCTTGTTGGTAATTTATTTATCACCTGTTCAGTTTCTTCTTTTGTTATGGTTCTGTTCAACTTTTCCAACTCAGTCTGTGTTAGTTTAAGTAAGTAGTGTGGTTCTAGAAATCTATCAGTTTCTTCCCAATTTTCAAGTTTGTTGGAGTACACATCTTCATAGTATTGTGATATTATCCTTTTTATTTCAGTTGGTTCTTTTGTGATGTTGCCCATTTAATTTCTTATTCCTGTTATTTGTATTCTCTCTTTCTTTTCTTGTTAAATTTTCCAGTGGTTTGTCTATTTTATTAATCGTTTCAAAAAAACCAAGTTCTAGCCTTCTTGATTTTTTCTCTTGTCTTTCTACTTTCTGTTTCATTGATTTCTGCTCAAATCTTTCTGATTTCCTTTCTTCTACAGGCTTTTCTTGTTCTTTTTCTAATTGTTGGAGATTTCAGTTTAAAGTGTTGATTTTGGCTCTTTCATCTTTTGGATGTGTGAATTTATTGCTATAAATTGGCCCCTGATGACTGCTTTTGCTGTGTCTCAAAGATTTTGGTATGTCATGTTTTCATTCTCATTTGATTCAAGGAATTTTTTAAGTTTTTTCTTACCTAATAATTCTCAAGGAGCGTGTTGTTCAGTTTCCATGTGTTTGCTCTTTTTCCATTGATCTTCCTATTGTTGATTTCTAATTTGATAGCACTGTGATCTGATAAGATGCTTTTCAGTATTACAATGTTGTTAAATTTATTAAGACTAGCTTTATGGGCTAACATATGGTCTATCCGGGAGAATGTTCCATGTACACTGGAAAAGAATGTATTTTGTGCTGTTGTTGGGTGAAATGCTGTACGGTTAAGTTGGTGGAATGCATTGCTTAGGTCTTCTGCATCTTTCTTGAGTTTCTTTCCAGTCCTATCTTTAATTGAAAATGGTGTATTAAAGTCTGTTACTATGATTGTGGAGTCATCTATTTGCCTTTTCAATTCTGGTAAAGTCTGATTTATGTATTTTGGGGCTCTGTCTTTGGGTCTAAACCAAACCAAACACACTGCCATTGAGTTGGACCCAACTCATCGCAACCCCTCCTTGGGTTTCTGAGGTACTATCACTATGGAAGTAGATTGCCCAACGTGCCTTCTGAAGAGGGGCTGGTGGGTTTGAACCACCAGCTTTCTGGTTAGCAGTCAAATGCCTTAGGCGCTACACCACCAGAGCACCCTCACTGGGTCCATAGATGTGCATTATGATTATATCTTCTTGTTCAATTTATCCTTTAATCATTATGTAATGTCCTTCTTTGTCTTGTTTGGTAATTTTTGTCTTAGAGTCTATTTGATCAGAAATTACTATTCCCACCCCTACTCTTTTTTGGTTGGCATTTGCTTGATATATCTTTTTCCAACCTTTGATTTTTAGTCTATCTTTGTCCTTGTCTCTAAGATATATCTCTTGTAGACAGCTTATTGATGAGTTATGTTTTCTTATCCAGTCTCCAACTCTCCATCTCTTGAGTGGTGCATTTAATCCGTTGATATTCATTATTTTTATCTACAAGTATGAGTTGTTTGCTGTCATTTTGTTATGTGTTTTTTTCATGATGTTCCTTGTTTCTTTGTTCCACATAATTTTCTGTGCTGAATTCATTATTTTTATGAATTGTATTATCAGTTCTTTTGTTGCTAATGTTTTAGTATTTGCTAAACATTTGTGCTTCTCCTCTTTTTTATTCATCATTTTTCTTTGAGGTTATCCTGTGATTTATAATTTTCTCCCCCAGTTTAGAACAGTCCATTCTATCTTGCAACTCTCTTGACTTCCTCATCATTTGGAAATTCTGTAATTACACAGTATTTTCCTTCTTTTGGTTTGCAGTTGTCCTCATTTTCCAATTGATGTTTCTGGTTCCCTGTTTATAATCTTGTAAGCTTATTTTACTTTGGATACTTCCATAGTTGGGTTTGTTTCTGGGTTATGTCATCTTGAGTATTAATGGTCGGTTGTTGTTTGTTATTATTGTAATGGTTGGTTCTCTGTTCAAAGGGCTCCCTTTAGTGTCTCTTTTAAGATTGGTCTGGTTTTAACAAATTCCCTTAATTTCTGCTAATTTCGAAGCCTCCTAATTTCACCATCATATTTGCTGGACTATGTTGCTTGGTACATAATTCTTGGTTGGAAATTTTTCTCTTTCAGGGTTTTATATATACCATCCCATTGCCTTCTTGCTTGCATGGTTTCTGCTGAGAAATCA
>NW_006921993.1:297624-308286 GCF_000298275.1 Orycteropus afer afer | reverse complement strand
TTTAGTATTAAACTTCTGGATTTTTATCAGTAGCTTTTGTATCATTACTAATTTTTCATTTATTTTGTCATTTTGTTGTCTTATTTTCTTCCAAAATTGTTCTAGGGTTTTGTCTGTGTTTTCCTTGATCTCTCTCTCAATCCTTTGAAGATACCCAAATATAGTTCTTTTGAATTCCTTATCAGGAATTTCCAATGTTACTTCTTCCTCATGGATGTGTTCATGGTCTGTATTCTGCTCCTTTGTTTCTACTGCTTTATCTTGCTTCTTTGTGTCAGCTGGGATGGTCTTTTGTCTCTGAAACATTGTGACATTGTTGTATTTAGATCTCTGTTAACTCTCCAGTCATTTGTGTCCAGAATGTCCTTGCTGCCCCCAGCAAGTGGAGCCTAATCTTAGGTCCCTAGAATCTGAGAGAATGATGTTGCTTTAAATATCAAAAAGTGTGAAACTGCTTTTAAACATTCAAAATGGCTGTGCTCTCTGGATGGCCAAAAGTCCACAGCTTAACCTGTCTCCCTCTTTGCTGCTTTCCCTTTTATTCAACAGCCACCAGTGCAGTCCTTGTTCAGACCCTGACTAATAAGGCCAGTTTTTATGGTAATTTTTATATCCTAACACCACTTGGCAATATCAAGCTGTCTGTCCCATAAGGATCACTGACAGACTACAGCTCCATATGGCTCTTTTTTTGGTGTTTTCATGTGGGTTCTTCTACTAGTTGGAGTTTAGTCCACTTCTGTACCCTTCCTTTCAAATTTCAGGGCTCCAGGATTATCTTCTATTTCTGTGTTAATTGATTACCCTATTCTTTGTTGAAGAGGCTCTGTGTAGTTCTTCTGCCTATCCTGCCATTTTACCAGAACTCTTCCTTCATTGGGGTATTGAAGTTATCCAGGATGCTGGAATTATTTTAAGATGGAGAACATGACTGAAATAGCAGTGACAGCATCCTTAGTGATTGTGAAGGGATGATGTAGAAGTTAGCAGAGGCCTGTAAAGAGCAAACTGTAAGGTTCTATATTTGGGTCATTATCTCTACCCATTACACTCCCCAAACTCTCTCCTATCCACCTTCTACTCCTGGAAATATTGCAATTTTGCAATCTATGTCTGTCATAGACATAAGAGGTGAAGAAAGAAAGTGTTTTTTTTTTTTTTTTCATAGTTAGAAAAGACAGGAATTCCTGTACTGCTTCCAGGGGTATATTCCTAATTGAGAAAATCTGATAAAGCTGCTTCTATTTCTAAATTGTCTATTGGCTTGTCATCACCTAAGGATAAAACTTAAGCTCAAAGTACTTCCCAGACATAATCTTCCCCTGCTTCAATTTTATCTAAGTCTATCCTTTCCTTTTCTAAGGATATTGTGACCTAGTTAATGAAATTACCTCAACATTCCTTGCTTTTCTCTCATATTTTTCTCTGTATATGCTGTTTTTTCTCCTTGGAAATTGTTCTTTTCCCTGACCTACAAGATGAACTCCCACTCAACTTCAAAAGTCATCTCAAATGCTTACTGCTCACTGAACCTTCTGTGTGTATTCTCACTTGGTATTTTCAAAGTATTTAGTTTATAACTACACTCAACATATATTATTTACAAGACTTTTTTTCACTCCTGTCTCTCCTTTTATTATGGGCTCTCTTAGAGATGGTTTCGTATTTTATTTAGCTTTGACTCTCCAACATTAAGCATAGAACCTCACAAATGGTGGAAACAATAAATACTGATTGTATGAAAAAGAAAAGAGGACAATTTCCTTACAAAATGATGAAGTTTTAATGTAAGTTCTTTGCTTAAACAAGTATATATTCACTTATATATATCTATGAGTCTTGTATCTTTTATATTCTCTTGTTTAATTTTCTTTTTTTTACTTTTTTAGAATTCTTCTTTTATTACTTCTACTACTACTACTACTACTACTACTACTACTACTACTACTACTACTGTTTCTTTCAAGGACATCACCAAGGTTTGTGTCACCCAGTTCAATAACTCATAGTGTCACTTCCCCCACCCCTCATAGACCTCCTTCCATACCAGACCATACAGAATCCTTAGTAATGTTTATTATAAATTTTAATCATAGAATAAGTTGTAACAAATACAGTGGTAAATTGCTTAAATGTAATATTCTTAGATTATATGAATACTAATAACAAAATTGTTTTCTAAAATCTTTCTACATAGAATTACAATATTAGTTTCACTATTATTAGTAACTGAGTGGAAACCGTTTCTTTCTTTTTTTTTTTCCTCCTTACTTCTTCATTCTCAAAAGAAAAAAAACAAAAAAAAAAAAAAGGAAAGTTATTGATATAGGCTCACAAATACTAAATACCACAATATTCTAGCTAAAACATCAGAAAATTTTACAAAGTCAACATCTATAAAAAATATCAGCAGCAATGAAAACAAAAGCATGGTGTCACTGTAATTAGGTAATGATGACCGCTCTGCCTGGAGCACCTCAGAAGGTTAAGAAAGGAAATTAGCATAGAATTTTAGACTTGTAAGTTTTCTGATAGATGTAAGCAGGTCTTACAGAAATAAATATGTGTTTATAACTATGTATGAAGATATTTTTATAAAAAAATTATAAATTTATGCTGCCTCACTATGCAATATTTTATAGGCAGTCATGTTGGTGTCACTGACAACTGACAGTGTTACTTGGTATAGTCTGTACCCTCTACATCTCCCTAATGACACCACTGGTTCTTTCTTTTTCCCAATTCTTTTTTAATCAAATAAAAAACCATACTTTTTAAACTGTATACATTTACTGAAACATATGTATATATTAGTATTCATTTATTGCTTCTGTTCCTGCTCTTTCTAGAATTTCTCTATGTTTAGACTTAATTGTTTAAACTTCAAAAGTTACATTCTCTAAGAAAGGGTGGTAGGCAGAGTGAGATAATTCTCCCCTTTTTAACTTCATAAAGAAATATTTTTCATTCATAAAATAAATAGCATGGTTTGTATTGTCATTTTTATATGAATATGTTATTATCACATTTTTTTTGTTATTTTTCAATATTACCTTGCATCTAATGTAAACATCTGGTCAGATTGTTATGTATGTAATTATTAACATTCATTGCAATATAGAGGAAAATAATTGCATATCAAAAGTGTGTGCTGAATAAGGAAATCTAAATTTAAAAATGCTTTCAGTTGGCTTGTCTTATAGTAACAAAAACACACTTTTCATGAATAAAATGTTGTAGAGCAGTGAAATCTTAAAAGATTATACTTTTTTCATCTTGTTTTCATGTAAAACAATTTTTTTGTACTTTTAGTACAAATTATAATGTACAATCAAAAACACATTTTCCTGTTTGTATTTTAAAGCCTGCAAATACTTATTTAAATAAATTTGAAAAATTTTTATCATTAAAATTGGAGCAATAATGAATAGCAGTTAGTATATGACTTCTAGATTCTAGTTTTAGAGCTTCTTTTATAAAAGGTTTGATCTTGAATAATGTTATTAGGTTCTGAAATCTTCTCATTTTTATTTGAAAATCTGGGCTTGTGTATAAGACCTTTATTACTGAGTTATTTTTTAGCAGCGTTGCCAAAAGCAGAAGCCAATAGAGGCCAGACAGGCAATGTAGGTGGGTAAAGTGTTACCCTGGCACCCTTAAAAGAGGAGGGTGATGTCTGTGGCCAATTTGATTTGAAGAACTTGAAGTTAACATTTTTATTTAAAGTTTGATTTATTATTATTATTATTGTTATAAATATTATTGTCTTATAACTAGATTTAAAGGATCTTTGTTAGTGTAATTGTTAAGGCATTTGACTGCTAATCATAGGGTTGCTGGTTCAAACCCTCCACCAGGTCTTTAGAAGAAAGATGAGGCAGTCTGATTCTATAAAGATTTACAGCCTTGGAAACCTAATGCGGTGGCTATTAGTAAGGAATGACTTGATGGCAATGAGTTTGTTTGTTTGTTTTTGTTTACAAGTAGATTTATAGCAATTCAATATTTGTGGTTTGTAGTCACAATGGATAATGCTATGTATCAATTTGACAAGGCTATAGTGCCTAGTTGTTTGATCAAATATTAGTTTATATGTTTCTCTGAGGAGCTCTGGTAGCATAGTGGCTAAGACACTTGCCTGCTAACCAGACGGCTGGCGGTTCAAACCCACCAGCCACTCCTCGGAAGGAAGGTTGGGCAATCCTACTTCCGTAGTGATACTGCCTCGGAAACCCAAGGAGGGGTCGCTATGAGTCGGGGCCGACTCGACGGCACATAACAACAACAACAACAACAATGTTTCTCTGAAGATATTTTCTGGATTTGATTAGCATTTACAATCAGTTGATTTTGAATAAAAGAGGTTAGTCTTAATAATGTGGGTGAGACTTATCCAATCATTTGAAGACATTAAGAGCAAAACCTGAGGTTTCTGGAGAAGGATTCTGCCTCAAGATGACAGAGAAATCCTGCTTAAATTTCCAGACAATCAGCCAATTCTATAGAACTTGCCAGCCTCCATGCCTTAAAATATATCATATATATTTTATTGTGTTATAATATATTTATTTCTTGTATGTTTGAAAAACTTGAGAATATAAACAAGGACATATTTAATTACAAATTCAAAGATAGTTAATATCATCCACACTTTCTAAAAATTCCAAAAATCTATAAAAAGAAATAAAATTAATTCAACATTCATGCTAACACAAATATTCAAATAAGTCAAATTATACATCATTGTATATTAAACTACCTCTATAGACTGTCCATTAGATATTCTAAAATAAAATTTAAATTTCAGGTTAGGAAAAGATAAAATAAGTAAGACTCTAAATGCTTTTGGGTTGCTATCTAAATAAATGATTAATGTTTAGAGAGACCATTCACATGTTTAAAATAAATCTGTATTTAACTAATTTGTAATATTCATCTGTGTAGCAACAGATATGAATGAGTTATTGGATGTCTCAGATTCACTGAAAACACAGCATCAATAATATGCACAATCACACATATCTTACAGAACTGACAACTGTCCTTCAACCAGATGGAATGAGAGCAAATGAAGAAATTAGTTAGCTGTGGTTGAAAACTGCCTCTGGCACATGTTGATGGCATTTTTACCACTCTAAAACAGGCATTTCCCTTTCAAAAACATTGTCAGGGGCTCATAAACAGAGGCATTCTTTGGGGAATACAATTGCTTTAAAAGATCATTGAGCCTGAAAAAAGCAGTACAATTTTTAGGATTCTAATTTATAATAGTGTTATTTTTTTTTAAAGAAACTTTTTAGTTGTTGCTATTCTGGTTTCATGTACAACTAGCCTTTGATATAAAATATGAAAAAAATAAAAGAACTGAACCAGATGGAAGATTTTATTCTTAATTTATAACCATCTATGTTTTCTAATCTTCTAAGGAGTAATGTAGAACCATGTTGTTGAATAAATAAGAGGAAGAGATAAAAGTTGTGGAGTTATTTGTGGTAAGTGAGACCAGAATTTGCTAGATAAAAGTAAAATCAATGGGCAAACATTTTTTTAGTGAGTTAAAATATAACGCAAAAGTGTAGGTCAGAGAAAGCCATTCTTTTCATTGCTATTTTTATTTGAATCTTTTCAATAATTTGAATAATATCAACACACACACACACACACATATTCTTATAATTAAGAATAGAAAGAAACTATGTCAACTTTATATACCAGCTATAGAAGGAATCTTCACTATTATCTGAATACATGGATAAAATAGGAAGTTCTAATGTTAAATGTCATCATGCTGATAAGTGAAGAGTAATTATCTACTTTTAGGTAGCTTTTTTTTTTTTTTTTTCCAACTATATAAATCTATTTTTTTTCCCCCAGAACAGAGGTTATGTAAAAGTAACTTATGTATGTTTTTTACACACTCTGGCCTATTCCTACAAAAGAAGGTAGTAAATAATTTTAGGTGTAATGATTAGTTTCCCTGTATGGAAATTATTTTTTTCTTCTGGTATTTTCACAATGAGCAAACGCCACAGTTTAAGGAGGAGTTAAAGTGAAATAAACAAATCTTAGCTATCATTACAATTCATTAATTATATGCCTTTTATGCTTAATCGCAAAACCACTCATCTGTCATTTTGCTGTACTGTGGTGCTTTGTGTATTGCTGTGTTGCTGGTCATTCAAATTCAAGCAGGGTCACCTATGGTGGACAGGTTTCAGTAGAGCTTCCAGACTAAGACCGACTAGGAAGAAGGAAAATGTGGCCCATTTCTGAAAAAAAAATTACCCACTGAAAACCCTATAAATAGCAGTGAAATATTGTCAGATACAGGTCTGGAGGATGAGCTTTTCAGGTTGGAATGCACTCAAAATATGATTGGTGAAGAGTTGCCTCCTCAAAAGAGGGAATCTTAATGATATGAATGGAGTAAAGCATTTGAGAACTCCTTTTGCAGATGTGGCATGACTCAAAAAGAAAAGAAACAGGGAGAATATACATTAATAACTGGAAGACTGAATGTATAAATTATGAATCTAAGAAAATTGGAAGTTGTTAAAAATGAAATGAAACACATAAAGATCAATACATAAGTAAGCTGAAATGGACTGGTATCAGCCATTTTGCATTGGATAATTATATGCTCTACCATTCCTAAAATGACAAATAAAAGGGGATGATGTAGTACTCAGACTAAAAAAACAAAACAAAATAAACAGACCAAAAAAAAAAAAAAAAAAACTATTTCAAGATTTATCCTGAAATGCAATGCTGTCAATGATAGGATGATATCCAAATACCTAGAAGGGAGACCACTTAATGCTATCATTACTGAAATTTATGCCCCAACAACCAAAGCCAAAGATGAAGAAAATGAAGATTTTTACCAACTTCTGCAGTCTAAAATTGACCAAACATTCAATCAAGGACTTAGTCATTGCAAATACCTTTTTTTGACAACATAAATGGAAACTATCCTCATGGACCTTGCCAGATGAAATATACACGAATCAAATTGGCTATATTTTTGGAAAGAGGTGATAGAGAAGCTCAATATCATCAATCAAAACAAAACCAGGAGCTGATTGTAGAACAGACCATTAATTGTTCCTATGAAAATTTAAGTTGAAACTGAAGAAAATTCAAAGAAGTCCATGAGAACTAAAGTGCAACCTTGAGTATATCCTGTCTGAATTTAGAGTCCATTTGAAGAATAGATTTGATAAATTGAACAACAATAACCAAAGACTAGATGAGTTGTGGTCTGGCATCTAGGATATCATACATGAAGAAAGAAAAAATTTATTTAAAAGTCAAGAAAGAAAGAAAAGACCAAAATAGATGTCAGAAGAGACTCAGAAACTTGCTCTTGAATGGAGAGTAGCTAAAGTGGAAGGAAGAAATGACTAAGTAGAATATCTGAACAAAAGATTTCAAAGGCAGCTCAAGAAGAAAAAGTAAAATATTAAAATGAAATGTGCAAAGAAATGGAATTAGAAAACTGAAAAGAAGAACATGCTTGACATTTCTCAAGTTGAAAGAACTGAAGAAAAATTCGAGCCTGGAGTTGCAGTATTGAAGGATTCTATGGGGAAAATAGGAGCTCTGCTAGCATAGTGCCTAAGGCATGTGACTGCTAACCAGAAGACTGGAGGTTCAAACCCACCAGCCACTCACTCATCAGAAGGAAGGTTGGGCAACCTACTTTCATAGTGACACCACCACTACCCCCAAGGAGGGGTTGCTATTAGTTGGGTTCAACTGGATGGCAGTGAGTTATGGGCCAAATATTGAATGAAGCAGGAAACATCAAAAAATGATAGAAGGAATACATAGAGTCACTGTACCAAATATAAGTGGTTGATGATCAACCATTGCATGAGGGAGTATATGATTAAGAACCAATGGTCTGGAAGGAAAAAAAAGAAGGCCAAGCTGTGTTGAAGGCATTGGAGGAAAAAAAAAAAAAAAGACTTCAGGAATTGATGGAATACCTATTGAGATATTTCAACAAATATCTGAACAGTTGGCAATGCTGGGAGAACTCACTGTCAAGAAATTTGGAAGACAACTACCTGGCGAACCAACTGGAAGAGATCCATATGTGCTCCTATTCCAAAGAAAGGTGATCCAATAGAATGCAGAGATTATCTAGCATCAATATCATACACAAGTAAATTTCTGCTGAAAATAATAAAAATATGGTTGCATCATTATATGGACAGGAAACTACCAGAAATTCAAGCCCGATTCAAAAGAGGATATGAAGTAAGGGATATCATTGCTGATGCTGGATGGATCCTGGGTGACAGGAGAGTACTAGAAAGATGTTTACCTGTGTTTTCCTGGTTATGCAAAGGCTTTAGGCTATGTGAATAATAATAAATTGTGGATAAAATTGAGAAGAATAGGAACTCCAGAACATTTAATTGTGCTCATGAAGAACATGAGACAAATCTGTCTTGGAGGCAGTAAAGCTGGCATGCTGCTTAGAAGAGAGAATGGCCAGACTTCATCTCATCTACTTTGGTAATGTCTGAAGGGACCAAACCCTGAAGAAGGATATTGTGCTTGGCAAAGTAAAGGGTCAACAAAAAAGAGGAAGACCCTCAATGAGATGGATTGACACAGCGGCTACAACAATGGGCTCAAGAATCTGTGACGATGGTGCAGGACTGAGCAGTGTTTCATTCTGTTGTACACAGGGTCCCTGTGAGTCAGAACTGACTGCACAGCACCTAACAACAGCAGCAACAATAAGTAAAGATAAATAGGGGCAATATTATAAGAACATTTTATGCAACAGTAATAAAATGAGATTTTCATTTGTCAATGGGAATTAGAAATATTTCAGTATTTTTGGAATTTGGAAAAATAAATAAGACTGTACAAAGTCAGCAACCTTTTAGGCAAAATGATACCTCAATTATAGTTATTTAGAAAATAAGAAAAGGGCAAACAATCCAATTGTGTAAAAACTGACAAAAATATGAACAAGTTTTAAGAAAAAAAAAGTCAAATGTCAATTAAAATGAAGCATTAAATATAAAAACAGAAAAAAAAAAAAAACAGTCATAAGAGCAGGAAGGTAAGAATGCATGCTACTAATATGGCCCAAATTCAGGGAATTTAACTAAGCAGACCAAAATGTATAGAGTGTCAGTTATGCCCTAGATAATAAAATATAACAAACGAAGGAAATGCATGCAGCAAAAGCTTACAAAGATTATTAAAATATTAGGAAATATGGATGAATAAATAAGCAAAAGAGATTTTAGTGCGGTGATTTGGGAAACATAGAGCATTGTGGGATTAAGCAGACCATTTACCTGGCATATCTGTCCAAAACATATTAATCAATCTCAGGCTTACTGTTGCTAAGACAAACCAAACAGAAGCTTAGCACAACAAAAGTTAATTTCATGCTGATGCCAATTCAAACTTGGTGAGGATGAGAGGAATGTGTGGTTTCTGCTCCCAGATACATCTGACAAGAATGTTGCATCCTGAAGATAAAGAATTTCTCCAAATCAATAAGAAAAGGGCAAGCAATCCAATTGTGTAAAAACTGGCAAAAATCTGAACAGGTTTTAAGGACAAAAAAAAAAATGAAGATATTCAAACATGCTATAAACAATACGAAAGGTACTAAACATCATTTCTTAACATAAAAATGCACATTAAATCAAAACTATGTGCCACTATAAACCCATCAGAATGACTAAAAATAAAAGGGCTGAAAATATCAATAGTTAGTGAGGATGTGGCGCAAATGAACTATTACATTGCAGATGTGATGCAGATTATACAAATTATAAAACACTTTAAAGGACTGTTTGGCATTATTTCATAAAGCTGTGTATACTATTGCCAAATCATTCCTCATCAAGGCATACTCAACAGGAACGGATGGCAAGAATTTCTACATTTTTATTAATTTGACAATATCTTAATATGGGTAATCAGTGTCTTAAATCTTTAAAGAGCTATACTATCCTGCTTTCAGATGAAAAAACAGATGCTTAGAAAAGTTAAGAACAGAGTAATTCCTTTTTTCCCCCTCACATTTTCCTTTTTTTTTTTTTTAACTTTTTATTGTGATTTGGGGGAAATTTTACTAGCCAATTTATTTTACATTCAACAATTCATGCACATTTTACTTCATGACAATGATTACAATCCCCCAAATGTAACAACTCTCTTACCACTCCCTCCCTGTGGTTGCTCTTTCCCTGTGTCCATCTTGTTTGTTCTTTACTGCCTTCCTAGATTTTTCCTGTGCAAACACTGCCCTTCCAATCACCCCTGGTTGGTTGTTCCAAAGAATTCATCTCCCCATTGCATCTCCCTATTGTTCTGCTTGTAGGCCTTTCTAATGTTTAACTGAGAATTAAGCCACATGATGGAGTCCAATTACAGGCCTGGAGGGTGACTAGTGGCCATAGTCTCAGGGGTTTCACTAGTCTCTATCTAACCAGTAATCCTGGTCATTTTTATGTTTTTTAATTTTGTTCCATATATTTTCTTCCAATCTATCTAGGATGTCCAATTTTGATCACTTTCCGAGTGGTCAACATTGGTAACTGGGCACTATCTAGTTCTTTTGGTCTCAGGGTCATGTAGGCTGAGGGTCCTACGGTCCATTAGTCCTTTGGGCTAATTGCT
>NW_006921993.1:268223-296619 GCF_000298275.1 Orycteropus afer afer | reverse complement strand
GGGCTGCACTTCCTCCAGGACAGACCTGTTAGTTCTTTTAGCAGTCCAATTCTTTCAGTGCAGCTTCGATTTCTTCCTTCAATACCGTTGGTTCTTGGTCATATGCCACCTCCTGAAATGGATGAAGATCTACCAGTTCTTTTTGGTACAGTGACTCTGTGTATTCCTTCCATCTTCTTTTGATGCTTCTTGCATCATTCAATATTTTGTCAAGAGAATCTTTCAATATTGCAACTTGAGGTTTGATTTTTTTCCTCAGTTCTTTCAGCTTGAGAAATGCCAAGTGTGTTTTTCCCTTTTGGTTTTCTAACTCTAGACCTTTGCACATTTCATTATAGTAATTGGCTTTGTCTGCTTGAGCTGCTCTTTGAAATCTTTTGTTCAGCTCTTTTTATCTTGTCCTTTCTTCCATTTGCTTTAGCTACTCTACATGCAAGGGCAAGTTTCACAGTCTCTTCTGACATCCATTTTGGTCTTTTCTTTCTTTCTCATCTTTTTAATGATCCCTTGGTTTCTTCATGGATGGTGCTCTTGATGTCATCCCACAGTTCTTCTGGTTTTTGGACATTAATGTTCAATGCATCAAATCTATTCTTTAGATGGTCCCTAAATTCAGGAGAGATATATTCAAGGTCATATTTTGGTTCGTGTGGACTTGTTTTAATTGTCTTCAACTTCAAGTTGAACTTGCATATGAGCAGTTGATGGTCTGTTCCACAATGAGGTCCTGGCCTTGTTTTGGCCAAAAGTATTGAGCTTTTCCATTTCCTCTTGTCATAGCTGTTGTCTGATTCCTGTGTACTCCATCTGGCAAAGTCCACGTCAATGGTCTTGCAAAATTCTGTCATTTGAACTCCAGCATTATTTCTGTCACCAAAGCCAAATTTCCCAACTAACGGTGATTTTTCTTTGTTTCCAACTTTTGCATTCCAATCATCAGTGATAAGCAACACATATTGATTCCATGTTTGGTCAGTTTCAGACTACAGAAGTTGATAAAAATCTGCAGTTTCCTTATCTTTGGCTTTGGTGTATAAATTTGAATAATAGTAGTATTAACAGGTCTTCCTTGTAGATGTATGGATATTATCCTATCACTGACAGCATTGTACTTTAGGACAGATCTTGAAACATCTTTTGTGATGATGAATGCTGTGCCATTCCTCTTCAATTTGTCGTTGCTGGCATAGTAGATCATATGGTTGTCTGATTCAAAATGGCCAAAAAAGGTCCATTTCAGCTCACTGATGGCTAGGATATCAAACTTTATGAATTCCATTTAATTTTTGACAACTTCCAATTTTCCTAGATTCATACTTCATATATTCCATGTTCTGATTATTTATGGATGTGTGCAGCTGTTTCTCCTCAATTTAAGTCATGCCATATCAGCACATGGAGATCCTGAAAGACTTACTTTACCCATGTCATTAAGGCTGGTTTTACTCTGATGAAGCAGCTCTTTCTCAGTCCTAACTTGAGTGCCTTCCCACCCAAGGGGCTCCTCTTCCTGCTCTGTGTCAGACAATGTTTCCAAGCTATTCATAAAGTTGCCCAGTAATGTATCAGACAGTGTTTCTCTGCTATTCATAAAGTTTTCCCTGGCCAACTTTTGAGAAGTGGATGGCCTCCTCCTTCTTTCTAGTCTTTCTTAGTCTGTAAGCTGTGTTGAAACCTGTGCACCATGTGCAACTCTGCTGGAGTCTGAAACACCAGTGGCAGAGCCTCAAGCCTCACAGCAACACACAAGCCTCACAGGATGACAAATTGACAGACAAGTTTGTCTCCCTTAGCTGTTGGAAACCTCTGCACCCTCCCCTTACCTAATTCCTACCTGGAACCTGCCACTCTGTGGTCCCCAGCCACTCCCTCCCTTTCCTGGGTCTAGGGGACTTGAGGCCTAGCCTTGCCTTCTGCCCCTTTTACCTTGATATCCTGCCACTCCTGAGGCTGCTCCTGATCTCTCCCTTTCATGAGCTGTGCCTAGTAACCAAAAATTTTCTTCCCTGTGTTAACGTTTATTTCACTTTCTATAATAACACATTCATACAATATTTGTTCTTCTGTGACTTATTTCACTCAGCATAATGTCCTTCACATTAATCTACAGTATGAAGTGATCCATGGATTCTTCATTGTTTTTTAATGTTGCATAGTATTCCATTATGCTTATGTGCCATAGTTTGGTTATCTGTTCATCTGTTTAGGTTGTTTCCATCTCTGCTATTGTGAATAGTGCTGTAATGAACACAAGTTCGTGTTTATCTGTTTGTGTGCCAAATTTCAAGAGTTTAGGATATATTCCTAGTAATGAGATTGCTGGATCAAATGATATTTCTAGTTCCAACTACTTAAGCAAGTGCCATATTATTTTCCACAGTGATTGTGCCATTCTACAGTCCCACTAGCTGTGTAAATACAGAATCATTCTTAATAAGATATTTTTTGTAGTGAGAGTAATGCAGATTCAAAAATGGACTCACTCACTTGATAAATGGTTAACTTTGGGCAAGTGACTCTGCCTTTCTATGCCTCTTAAATTATCATAAACTAGAAATTATAAGAGAATATAGGGGTATTATGAATATTAGAAAACACAATGTGTATAAAGCATTTAGCAATATCCTGAAAATAAGCAATGAAATAATGTTTATCATAAAAATATAAAGAAAAATATAGGACCTATATGCAGAATGTATAGCATCTGTTTATCAGAGGATACCCCAATGATTGAGTATTGTATTTTCATAAATAACACATCCATACAAGAAACATACACTTACACATACATAACACACAGAGGAAACTGCCACATGGGGGGTTTTGTAACTTTTGTAAAAAACAAAAACAAAACAGAACAAAAAAATAAAAACATACAATGCATGAATTACTTGTGTGAAAATGTGGGCACACAGATGACACTTATGATAAGCAATTAAATTGTCTCCACAGCCCATGCTCTTGAATATTTACCATATTCAGCTCTACTTGCAAAATAAAGTATATATAAATATGAAGAAGTTATATCATAAATTTTAATAGCTTACCTAAAAATAAGTAGACAAAAATATCTTTTACTTATAGCCCAGAAGGTATAATAGAGAATAAAGGAAATAACTGATTTGATATGAATATGGAAAAAATATTTTTAATAGATTTTATATTTATATACCTTGAATTATAAGAGAATGACTACACTGCTTTAGTGTTCAGGAACATTCCTATCTGACAGTTCATTTTCTGGCATTTTAAACTCTGTGTATTTAAATTTTAATATATCCTTTTAAATACTTTGTTATAGTAAATTTCAAACATATACAAATCAAGAAGGAATAGGATCATGACTCCTCATACATTTTTCAAGTGACTTCAGCAATTATGAATTCATTGCCAGTAGTAGTTCATGTCTAACTTCAGAGCTTTTCTCCTTTCCTCTCCTTTTCTAAAACAAACAGACAAACAAGAAATAACAACAACAAAAAAATAGGACATCACTTCACTTAATCAATAAGTATTTCAGGATATAACTGTCTTCATGAATATTTCCTTTTTAAAAAATAAGCACAGTCACAATATTTCACATCTAAAAAATTACTAACTCGGTATTATCATCGACTCTCCAGTGTAAAAACTCTTCTTCCCTTTCACCTTGCTCTCTCTTACCATAAAATTTGAAGTAATAGTATTTTTTTACCCTTGGTTAACAACTATAAATCTGTATTTCTGTGGTGGTTAAATTTGTGTGTCAACTGGCTGGGCTGAGTGAGTGGCTGGGCAGATGAATGTAGTTATTCTCCTTGGTGAGATTGGTAATTAACTCCATGGTGCAATCCACTGGAGCAGCTGAGTAGCTGCTTTGGGTATGTGGTCTGCTTCCCATGTGTAAGAAAGAGCTTTCGGAATGGTCTCCAGCTTATGGCACACTTGAACCCTGCATGTAGCTGTGTCATCGTTCAGCAGCCTGCCATGTTCTGCCAACCTTGGGACTTTCATTGGATTTGAATTAATGGTCTGCCATGTGGTTTGTAATATCAAGACTGTGCCTTTTTACTTGTTCACCTTGGGCTTGTCAGTCTCAGCAACCAGCAGCTGTCTAAGTGAAGAAAAGTCGGTGGCTTCAGTGTGCCAGGAGCAGGGGGCAGAGCTAAAGTCCAGGTCAAGAGGCTTTCATCCAGTCCCTAGATCCTGGCATTTTGAACTTGGACTTAAAGTCTCCAAACTGTAAGAGAATAAACTCCTGTTTGTTCAGGCCATCCCATTTTGAGCTATATTCTTATCAGAGTGCCACTAGGTAACCAGGACAATTTCAAACATTGTTTTTGTTATCTTCATACTAAGGAACCTTTTTAGATTTTTTTTTCCTTAACCACTCCTTCCATGGAATTTTACTGTGTAGATGTTTTGTGTTTGTTTATGTACTGTGACTCTTTGGAGAGACATGTATTGTAATTTCTAAGAATTTTTCTCCCCAAGAACAAATTTTTGCCTTGCTTAAAAATAATAATATCCATATTGATAATGTATGCAATAAATGAATCACTGAGCTTATTTAATATATTATTCCTAACTGCATACACATTTTTGATGAGTATAATGCATCTTCATTGTGAAATTATATAACCATTGAAAACTGTAATCTCCTTTTAGAGAAATCATAAATTCTTAGCTCTCCTGGTAAATATGTATCTAATGCTCATTCTAGTTCTTATGTTACCATTCTCTAATTATTTTTGTTCTAATGACATCATTCTCAACTTGATTACTCAGGAATTGTTCATGAGAAAGAAATACTCGGAGTTCTTGCATATTCATAATAGTATGTGGCTTTTATATTTGAAGATAATTTTAACTTACATTTCTTTCCTTTAACAGTTTAAATAGGATATTTCATTTTCAAATTGTCTATGAAAACTTATATGTATTTTTATTGTAAGTAACTTTGCTTTCTCACCTGAATGTCCAAAGGATTTTTTTCTTGAAATCTAATTCTAAAATATATTATTGTGCTATTCTATTCTAGGTTTATTTTCCAAGGTATGCAATATTTATTTTCAATATGTACTTTTATATATTTATTTACTTATTTATTTGCAAAAAAATTCTTGAAAGATGGTTCTTAGAATGTACTCTTTGGTTCTTTTCTTTGGGAAATCCTATTACATGTATGTTATACATTTATTTGTCTTATGTATCTATTCTCTCATTCAAATTATTTTTATCCTTATTGTCCTTACTTCTTTTTTATTGTGGGATAGATAGATATATAGATTGATAGATAGATAGATACATATATACATACATTCATGGATGGCTAGATGGACAGATGGGCAGACAGATCTGGACGGACATACAGATAGATGGATAGATAGATGGATAGATATAGCCATGTATGTATTATCTATCTATCTATCTATCTATCTATCTATCTATCTATCTGTCTGTCTGCCTGCCTGCCTGCCTGCCTGCCTGGTGGCACAGTGAGTTAGGCCGTTGCCTGCTAACCAGAAAAATGGGTGGTTCAAACCTATCAGCTGCTCAATGGGAAAAAAAGAGGCAATCTACTTCGGTAAAGATTTATAGCCTTGGAAACCCTATGGGGGTCTCTATGAGTCAGAATCTACTTGATGGGAGTGGGTTTGGTTTGGTTTTAGTGTATATATACTTACATATATATATCACACAAAAAATTTCTCTTTCAACTAATCTTAAGGGTGCAGTTCAGCAACAATCACGTACATAATGCTGTGCAGCCATCACAATTTCAAACCAAAAACCAAACCTTTACTGAAATAGATTGCCCAGTCTTCCTTCCATGGAGTGGCTGGTGGGTTTGAACCACCAACCTTCTGGTTAGCAGTCAATTGACTTAGGCACTACACTGCCAGAGCACACACACACACATACACACACACATACACACACATATAATTATGCTCCCCTCCAAACAGAAACTTAATACTCCCTAAGCAATAACTATCTTTCCCCCTTTCTCTCATCACTTGGCAGACTCTGATAAACTTTTTAGACTTTTTAACTCTTTGCATTTCCTGTTACAGATATTTCATAGGAAGGAGATCATGTTCATAGCTTATATTATTAGAATTCACACAAGTTATAGTATGTATAGAAACTTAATTTCTTCTTGTAGCTGAATAATATTCCATTGTATGTATGTGCCATATTTTGTTTAACATTTCCTCTGTTGATGGATGTGTAGATTATTTACACCTTTTAGGTACTGTAAATAATGATGCAGTGAACATTGCTGTATAAGTATCTGCTTGAGTCCCTCTTTAAATTTAAATTTTTGGGGTACATACCTAGGACTGTAATTCCTATGTGATATAGTAATTCTATGTTTAATTTTTGGAGGAATTGCCAAACGGTTGTATCATTTTTCAAAAAAGGGGGTTGGATTTTATTACATGCTTTCTTACATCATTCCAGATGATTGTGTGCTATTTTTCCTTCATTTTATTATATGTTATCTTACTTGATTAATTTTCTTATGCTCACTCTTCTTTACATTCCTGGGATAAAACCCACTGTGGTATGGTGTATAATTCTTTTAGTATCATGTTGGGATGGTTTGCCAATATTTTATTGAGGACTTTTGCCTCTCTGTCCATAAGGCATATTGGTCTAAAATTTTATTTTCTTGTGGTGTTCTTACCTGTCTTTCTTGTTTTTAAGTGCTGTTGAGTCAGCTCCAACTCATTGTGACCCTGTGTATGACAGAACAAAACACTTCCAGGTTCCGTGCCATGAAAAATTCTTTCTATGCTTGACTCCATCATTACAGTTGTGGTGTCAATCAATCTTGTTCAGGGTCTTCCCCTTTTTCACTGAGTGTCTACCTTATCAAGCATGAGATCCTTCTCCAGGGATTGATCTCTTTTGACAACACAACCAAAGTAAATGAGATGAAGTTTTGTCATTCCTACTTCTAAGGAGTATTCTGGCTGCACATCCAGGGCAGATTTGTTTTTTTTTCTGGCAGTCCATGGTATTTTCACTATTCTTTGCCAACACCACCATTCAAAGGCATCAGTTCTTCTTTGATCTTCCATATTCATTGTCTAGCTTTTATATGTATATGAGGTGATTGAAAATATAGTGGCTTGTGTGGGGCACACCTTAGTATTCAAAATGATTCTTTGCTCTTTAGCACTCTAACTAGGTCTTTTGCATCAGATTTTCCCAGGGTAATACAGCATCTTATTTCTTGACTACTACTTCCATGGGTGTTGATTGTAGATCCCAATGAAATGAAACCCCTGACAACTTCAACCTTTTCTCCATTTATCATGATATTTCTTATTGATGAAGTTATGAGGATTTTTGTAGAGGTGTAATTCATACTGAAAACTGTAGTTTTTAATCTTCATCAATAAGTGTTTCAAGTCTTCTTCATTTTCAGCCAGCAAGGTTGTGTCATAGATATATTGGAGGTTGTTAATGAGTAGTCCTCCAATCCTGATTCCATAATCTTCATATGGTCCATCTTCTCAGATTATTTGTTCAACACACAGACTGAAATAATTATGGTGAAAGGATATAAACCTGATGCATACTCTTCCTGATTTTAAACCACACAGTATACACTTGTTCTGTTAGAATGACAGCCTCTTGGTCCACCTATAGATTTCACATGTGTTATGTGAATTTTCCAAGGAGGTTAAAACTTCTACTTGAGTAGGTAGCAAAAGTCAGAAAAACTTCCCAGGAGGTATAGTCAGAGACATGAATGTTCATTCAGAAGAGAAACAAAAAGAATAGGGAGAAAGAGGATTAAAAAGATAAAGGAAGCAGGCTTACAAACATTGCTAGCAACTCACCATCCAGTGGTGACAGGCTAGAATGGATCCAAGATGACTACTAACGCCCTCCCACTTTGCAAGGACATTTATACTTGAGTTTAAAGAATTGGGGATGGGGACTACGTGACTTGGAATGGAGGGGTAGATTAATGGTTTCAGACTTGGTGGCTCTAGGTCCCGATCAGTAGGGGGCCCTGGACAGGACCCTATGACTGCCACCTGTGTATGCTTTGATAAGAGGCTGCTGTTAGCAAGCTTTTTAGTTTAAAACTATATTAATGACAGGTTAATACATTACAGGGAAGGTGGTTAATACCTCACATGGGGGAGCAGGGGAATACATGACAGGGGGACATAGGAGAAATGGCTTGTAGTTCTTACAAGCTTGGCTAAACTAGATGGAGTCTGGGAGCCATTTGGGGGGGTTGCAGTTAATGACCATACAAAATGAACACAAGTAAGTGGTTTTGAATTCCTATTCTTCACAATGTTATCCAAATTTTTTTATGGTCCACACAGTCACATGCCTTGGCATAGTGAATAAAACACACATTAACATATTTCTGATATTCTTTGATTTCAGCCAAGATCTATCAGACTTCAGCAATGATATCCCTTATTTAACACACTCTTCTGAATCCAGCTTGAATTTCTGGAAGTTCCTTGTCAACATATTGGTGTAATACACTGCATTACTTTAGGAACTCTGGTAGCATAGTGCCTAAGGCACTTGACTGCTAACCAGAAGGCTGGCGGTTCAAACCCGCCAGCCACTTCTCGGAAGGAAGGTTGGGCAATCCTACTTCCGTAGTGATACCTCCTCGGAAACCCAAGGAGGGGTCGCTATGAGTCAGGGCTGACTCGACCGCATATAACAACAACAACACTGCATTACTTTAGTATTAGCCTAATAGAATAAGTTTAAAAATTTTCCCTCATCATTAACTTTTGGATGATTGTGAGATTGTGAAAAAGATTGCTTCTTTAAATGTTTGATAGAATTTTTCAGTAAAGCTGTGTAGTTGTGGATTTTTTTTTTTTAATTAGTGATATAATTTCTTTCCTTATTTATATATCTATTTCAATTTTCTCTTTCTTCTTGGATCAACTTAGGTGGTTTATATGTTTCTAGGAATTTGATCATTTTCTCTAGTATATGTAATTTATAAGGCTCTCTTTCTGTTGACTGTAGGGGAAGACCTTTGTCTCAGCTTCACTAACCCTGGCATTTTTGGTTTCTTGGTGATCTTCACATGGCATCTATCCCATCTCCTCTATTTTATTTGTGCTGCTAATTTCCTGTGTTTTTTATAACTTAGAAGGGATTAGGTTTAACTCTTTCATGAGATAATTATATTGTGTTGTGAATTTTTTTGTTGATATCATTCATTTTAAGTAATGGAAGGCATGCTCATACCAAGGCACACAAATATTTTCAAGGTGATATGTTGTATCAAAGTCAAGGTAATATTGACTTTATACAACATACGTGGGACACATAGGTTTCAAGTAGACTCTAGTGATGGGATTGGTGGGATGGGGGCTGTTTTTGTTCTCGAATTGTGCTATAACAGAAATATCACAAATGGATGGCTTTAATAAATGGAAATTTATTCTTTTACATTTTAGGAAGTTAGAGGTCCAAATTTGGAGTGCTGACTCTAGACATTAGGTGAAGGACCCTCAACCTCGGGCTTCAGCTCTGCCACTTGTTCCAGGCCCACTGGAGCTGAAGGAAGGCATATCTTATCTCACATAGCTGCTGGCTGCTGATGCTGATGAACCCAAGATCTTCAGTTAAAATGGACCACTCCCAAGATCATCTGGTAACATGGCAGGCCACTGGTTCAAGCTCAGGAATGATCCCAAGCTTGGCAGGCAATATGTCCAAAAATGCACAAAAGGTAGACTTTCTTCAAAGCTTCTCGATATATACTGGATGGAAGCAGGCCATATCCTGATGGCCACTACATAGCTGCCCACAGAAGAGTCCACCATGGAGGTGATTACAATCTCATCATGAGGAAAGCTCCATCCAGCTGCCAACCACTCAAAACTATCACTCAGCCAAGTTGACATGCAATCTTAACTACCACAGGGACCACCTGTTCATATTCCTACAGTGATATGATTCTCTGCCAGGGAGTGCACATATTACAACTGGGATAGAATTTTTCCAAAATATTCAGAGATTAAAAATGTTGGTAGGTAATATATGTCCCATGAGTCAAAAAAGAGTTTAGATGTTATCTATACTGATATCCCATTACTATAACAAAGAAAACCTTATTACACATGGATATAAAGGTTAGTACTCCAACATAAAATTTAAGGCAAACACACCATACTGCCATAGAGTCGGATCCAGGGGCTGGGTGAAAGGCCCTCAACCTTGGGGTTCAGCTCTGCCTCCAGCTCCCAGACCACTTGAGCTAGAGGTGTTTCTTCACTCAGACAGCTGCTGGCTACTGAGGCTGACAAACCCAAGATTGACAAGTAAAAAGACATAGCCCCGATGTTACCAAACTACATGGCAGGCCATTAATTCAAGTCCATTGTAAGTCCCAAGGTTGGCAGAGCATGGCAGGCTGCTGAGCAATGAAATGACTACATGCATGGTCCAAGCCTGCCCATAAGCTAGAGACTACCCCCAAGGCTTTTCTTTATATGCAGAGAGTAGATCACATCCCAAAGTCAGCTATTCAGCTGTTTGTGGTAGATCCCACCATGGAGTTGATTGCCATTGTCATCATGGAGAATAACTACCACCAGCTGCCCAGCCACTCAACCAGTCCCAGCCAAGTTAATACACACATTTTACTATCACAGCAGTCAAATGCCTTAGGCACTATCCCATCAAAGCTCCCACACACAATTTAAAGCTGCACAATTCAGTCAATAACAATCAGTCATAAGTCTACTGACACCAACATTTTAAAATAGATTTTTAACAATTTTTTCTTTTTCTTTTTTACCATTATTTTGAATCTTTTTAACTACCACCTGTATGAATATTAATACCTTTAGAGTTTCAATTTTCATGGCTGTATTTTTTTAGACTCAACATTTCCATTATTACATGAAGCTTTGTATTATCCACTCTCATTCTCAAATTCCTCTTACTCCTCAACATGATTTTCTGATGTATGAAAATAATGGTTAAGGACATCTCACAATCTCTGTACTCCATAGGTTGTTTGTATAGTTAGATCTTGTCAAGTTGGTTTTGACTCATAGCAAGCCTATGAACAACAGAACACTATCCTCACAATCATTGTGTTGCTTGAGCCCATTGTTGTAGCCACTATGTCAATCCATCTCATTGAGGGTCTTCATCTTTTTTTGCTAGCCTCTACCTTCCCAAGAATAATGTCCTTCTCCAGGAACTGGTCACTTCTGATAATAATAAGTCTGAAATATGCAGGACAAAGTCCCCATGTTGTCACTTCACAGAACCTTTCTGGTTGTACTTCATCCAACACAGATGTGTTTGTTCTTCTGGTAGTCTATGGTATATTCAGTATTCTTTGACAACACCATAATTCAAAGGCATCAGTTCTTTGATCTTCCTTGTTCATTGTCCAGCTGTCACATGCATGCAAGGTGATTAAAAATACCACAGTTTGGGTCAGGAACATTCTAGTCCTCAAAATGTCATCTATCCTTTTTAACACGTTAAAGATATATTTTGCAACAGATTTTCCAAATGGAATGCATTATTTACTTTCTTGAATTCTGCTTCCATGGATATTGATTGTGTATCCAAGTAAAATGAAATCTTTCACAATTTCAATCTTTTCTTCATTTATCATGATAATGCTTATTGGTTGCAATCAAATAATTAAGAAAATAGCCTCTATTGAATTGAATTATAAATTCCAAGGTATTTCCATTTTGAGACAATTTAGACAGAATTGTTCAGTAAATCTAGGGGAAAAATATTTTACTAATGCCCTATATTAGATTAAACTCAGATCCAGCAAACGTCCCATATCACATCTATCAAGACATGTATATACTAATTAAATCAGATAATTTAAAAATATATTTTTAATAAGAATGGACTTGATTTTATTTTATGTTTTACAGGAATTAATACTCAAATTACTTCATTAATGTCAATTGTTTTTTAAAAAACAGTATATAAGACTGAAGTAACTGTTTGCAGTACTGTAAGAGAAAAAGATCAAAACTGAAAGAAGTCAGTTTTTTTTTTAATTTTCCTATTTCCTAAATTGTATTTACTAATGTTTGTTTTTATTAAGAACATATACAGAAAAAACATACATAAATCCTAGTTTCTACTTGTACAATTTAATGACATTGATTTTATTCTTTGAGTTGTGCAACCATTCACATCCTCTTTTTATACTTGTCTTTTCCTTATCAACTTAAACTCACTGCCCCTAAGATTTCTATCTAATCTTTTGAATTGCTGTTGTCAATTTGATCCCATATAGATAAATTATTAAAATAGCACAATGCTCAGGGAAAAAACTTTTTTTTTTTTTTTTAAATTAGATAAGTCTTTATATTGTTTTAAGGTGATTTGGCTTCAGGGGATATTTTTTGTTCAAAGTTTAAAGATTATCTCAAAGCTCCAGTTTCAGGAGTTCATCCATGCTCCATGGCTCCAGGAAATCTACAGTCCATGAGAATTTAAAATCCTATTCTGAATTTTTGTCCTTTTGATCAGAACTCTTGTACATAATCTTTGCTCAAAATGTTAAGTAATGGTAGTGCAGAAAGGACATAGAAGCAGTGTCCTCTGCCCTCCTCTAATTTTATGAAGGGGACAAAGAGTCACTATCAGGAGCATCAGCCCAAGGCTAATTCCAATGAAATGGATGTCAGACATGAAACCACCCTTTATTTATTTATTTATTTATTTATTTATTTACTAACCGATTCTGACACCAACCATTACTCTCATGTCCCTTTCTCTACTTTTCTGATGGGTTTAATAATTCATTGCATTGGCTATACAAAATTCAGAGATAATACTTATGGTTATAGGTCTATTAGGTAAGCAATAGGTTTCAGTTCAGGTTCAGGGATGCTCAGGATACAATTCTTTGATCAACACAGCTTCCCCTCTATCTTGCCTATTGGCATGCCTCTCTTTGGCCCTTGCTCTCTTCCCTGCTCTGGCAAGTGTTAAAATGCTCTTCCAGGTGTGCTGATAGGTGCACTCCCTCTTCCAGCAAGCCTCCTGCCCAAAGGCACTCAGCTTTATCATTTTGTGGACTGATATGGCCACCGCTCTGTCTTGTGCCAGTCTCTTTGTTCTGCTACCACCATCTCTTTGCCATTGTAATGCAGGTAACTCAGGTCCAAGGACATGCTCCATTCCTGTGTCTTCTCAGTTTTAATGGTAGTAAGATCTCCCCACTTTCTGCTCCTGGAACTGCTCATTTTAAGCCTAGTGGAATGACAAAACTGACCATTCTCCACATTAAAGTTTAATAACCTTATTTCTATGGTTCCACCCCTACAGTGGTGTCATGTACTTTATTTACATTACTGACAAGCTGTCCAGTCCCTTTGGTAGCCCTAAAGGAACATCACATTTACCTAATTCCACCCAGTCATTTTTTGGGAGTCACAAAGCCTAGAACAGCCATATTAACTAATTTACTGCACCACAGGTATCCAGGAACCATCTAGTTCTTCTAGTCTCATAGCAAAGGAAGCCATTGTTCCTGGAGGCATTTAGCCATATACTTCATATCCTCCTTTCATTCTTCATTCTCTCTCTTCTGTTGCTCCAGGTGAATAGAAATAAACGGTTGTGCTTTGAATAATCACTTGCAAGTTTTTAACATCCCAAGCATTATGCAACAAACTAGGAGACAGAACAGGAGCCCTAAACATGTTATTAGGCTAATCAACTGAGATATCCCATGAAACCATGTCCATAAACCTCCAAAGAAAGGAACCACATCCCATGAGGTGTTTTGTTGTGTGTAGATAAGCAGCCTCAAAATATACATTTAGGACAAATAAGCTTGAGTGATCACAATGAAAATAAACTTCCCCTTTTTTTCAAGTAGGTTGTAAAAAGAATATGTTGTCCACACTTTACTAACACCCAATCACTTGATCGATCATTACCCCAATTTTTTAAAAATATTAGTACAAAGCTTAACTTTGGATCATTGTTTCCTCCTCAATATGCACACACAAAAATAATAAGTAACAACTTACTGTAAAATGCATTTTCACATATTTTAAATGATTCATAGCATATCGCTCTTTTTTATGAAAAGCAAAGATAACAAGGTAAGCCTAGCATGTTCCAGTACATAAAACATCATGATAGCAATAACAAGGAGGTTTGATAATGTAAAATGTCTTATGTAGAAAGTCCTGGTGTAGCTCAGCATGGCATGATGAGAGTTAGAATGGATTAATCAAATTATTTTCTGCATTACCTTAAATGATGCATTGTGTTATAAATATTATTTTTGTTCAGGTCATTTCCTTTCATAAAATCCTTCTCTTCTGTGTTACCATAAAACTTGATTATCCAAAATTCCATTTAATCATTTGATTAAAGCAAGTTTAAGGGAAAAAAAAAAAACTTTATTAAAAATGTTTTCTAAAAACATAATTGAATATCATTTCTACTTTTAAAAATACAGTGCAATGAGCACATTTCATACTTCTTCACTGACCAAGTGTTTTCTGCCCCTAAGAAAAGTTTAAGAAAATGAATTTTCATTAAATAACAGGGTATTTGGTGGAAGTAGAAGAGGCCATGGCAACTTTGCCCCTACCCCACTAAACCATATAATTTGATTTATTTCCTAAAAGAGTAGCCCAGGAAAAAGAAAGTTCATTGATGATTTTGATTAGTTCAGTGTTCTTATTGAATGCTGCTATATATATGCATACATGAATTTATACACAGACACATATTTATTTGATGCTTCACTTAAAATTTCAAAATGTAAATGAAAGTTTATCACTTTTGCTTGTTATCATTTCATATTTCTCATCATTATCCTGTTAAAATTATTGTCACAAGCCATCGATTATTTATAAGTGTTTCTGAGAAGTATTAGTGTCCTCTGATGAAAAAACACATCTTAATAGAATATGTTGCATTACTTAAGAATCTTTTATTCTCTTTAGTCAGAATAGAAATAAGACTGTCTTCTCCCTGGTTAATAACACACACCTGAAACCGAGTAAAGTCAAAACTATTTTCCCCACCCTGTTTAAGGCAGATAATTAGAACAGATAGGACCCCAAGATGGGAATAGATAAGCTAACTTAATTACCGTCAACTATTTCCCCACCCCAGACCATGGTTGGAGATAGATGAGTAAACACATAGGACTCCGGTTGGAGATAGGTGAGTAAATAAAATAAGCTCAGTTCCTTAAGAAATGAATGGAAAAATAAACATTCTTTCCTGTTATTTCCTTAGGCACAAGTGATAAACACATTAATGTGTCTTAGAAAACAACTTGAAAATTAACTCTGGCCCATGGACATGCACAGTGAGGCAGAGAGGAACAAAGTTACTGGGAACTAACACTCTCCCCTCTTCCTAAGCCCTGATCAGCTGATGACAGGAAGTCAGTGTGACTCATCTAGTATGCAGATGCACTGACTCAAAATGCTACTATCCCTTTAAACCGAGGTGAAGGAAATTTCAGCCAATCGTCAACCATCTCACATCCAAATTCCTGAAATTTTTATGAATATGCATAACCCTCTTTTCTAAAACCTACAAAACTGTAATATGATGGAGTTTCTGGGAGTCAGATCTGGGTATGGGGGTACCACTACTCCTTATATTGCTGCTTTGCAATACATAATTTTCTCTCCTCTTAATCATTCAGTGTGTAATCTCTTTTGGCCTGACTGCACACTGGGCAGGGACCCATGTTTGGTCCTATTTCACACCCAAGAAAAGGCCACAAAATGATGTTGTCATCTGCATCTGTTCCCCTCCCCCTTACCTTCTTTAATATTGTCATTTAAATATCTGTTTCCTTCTTACTGAGGAATTTCCATCAATACTTCCAATATATTCCCCAAAGTACTGCTAGAGTGATTATTTCAAAATGAAAATCTGTTCATGACATTCTCTTACTTAAAATCATTCTGTAACCTTTCTCTTCACTTGTCCTTCCTAGACACATTCAAAACTTAACTAATCAGTTTTATGAGAGGCAGAGTAATGTTATGCAGTGTTTCTCAAGCTGTGGTTTATGATCTAGCATTAGTGGGTCTTGAAATCAATTTAGTGGGTCATGTGACCCACAATTTTAATAAAATAAAATTTAATAGACTGTGATGGAGAAGAATAGAAAATATCACAGCACTCACAATGACTATACTCATATCAGATCCAGGACTTTTGAGAACAACTCTCGACCCCAAAGAGCCAGATATAGACCATATGAAAGGTTCTACATATCATACTAATATGTGAACTTTTAGCTAAAGGCAAAGATTGGATAGGACTTTGGTTGTATCCCTTGGGGAGGGGGATTTACTCTATGCTTATGAGAAAAATTTAACTCCATATCTGGTTATGTTACAATTTGCAGCATAGCAAACCCCATAAAAAGTGTGGCTTAAAATGCAACAATGTATACTTATAATAATTCTGTGGGGTGATGAACAATTATTCTGTTCCACAAGGTGTTGTTTGGAGTCCTTTATTCAGCTATAAGCAAGTGACCTCTGTAAGTCTGGGGACTTGGTTTTGACTGTCGGCTTGGTCTCTATGTGTCCTCAGACACTATGAGGTTTTTTGTTTCCTAGGGACTCTCTAGGAGCTCTGGTAGCATAGTGGCTAAACCACTTGACTGCTAACCAGAAGGCTGGCGGTTCAAACCCACCAGCCACTCCTTGGAAGGAAGGTTGGGCAATCCTATTTCCATAGTGATACTGCCTTGGGAACCCAAGGAGGGGTCGCTATGAGTCGGGGCCGACTCGACGGCACATAACAACAAAAATAACAACAACCAGGGACTCTCTATGTGGCCACTTTTCTCACCAGCTGAATAGGATGGACTTTCTTATAATCTCTTAAGGACTGTATAATTCAAAATCACTACCATTATACGCTATTAGTATATTTCATTGCCAATCTAGATTCAGGGACAAGGGAAATACATTCCACTTGTTGATTGGAGGAGTGACAAAGAATGTATGACAATCTTTAATCCTCATAGGTTACCAAGAGGACTCATTCTGGCAAAGACAATGCTATTAATTCACCAAAACCATTTTGTTTTCTTTCATCTTGGATGCCTAAGATAGACTAAAAATCTAAGTGTTCTTTTTGACAATGAAATATGTGTATAAATGTTTGTATCTTAGAAAAGAAAGTGGTTAAAAAGATTTTTACGTTTTTACATCATACACTTTTTTTGACCCTGTATTGATTTAAATGATCTAATAAAATACACTGAGATATGTGGGGAGATGGCCACTAGTCAGAAGAATTCTAGGTCCCTAACTGACTACTTGGAGCAGAAATTTGTGAGTAAAAATAAAGTTTTATTGTGTTACAAAGTCTAGTTGTTACAGAATCTAATATTACTTGTCATGACTTATACATAAGTAAAAGGGCGTTTTTGTGACGATTTTATTTCAGAAGGATATGTGTGTGAGTGGGTGCAGTGGTCCTGCATTATGATATAAAATGTATGTCTTCCTGAGCATCACAGTAACCAAAGTTAAGAGCCATTACTATAATGATTACAAGCACAGATCTGGGAGCCAGACAGCCTGGACCCTTTTACTAGTGGTGTGACCTAGGACAGGTTATTTACCCACTCACTTACCTCATATATAAATGGGAATAAAATTGTTTGTAGTTTAGAAGTTGTTGTTGTTGTTGTTGTTATCTGCTGTTCAGTGGGACCCAACTCATAGCGACCCCTCCTTGGGTTTCTGAGGCAGTATCGCTACGGAAGTAGATTGCCCAACCTTGCTTCTGAGAAGTGACTGGTGGGTTTGAATCGTCAGCCTTCTGGTTAGCAGTCAAATGCCTTAAGCACTATGCTACCAGCACTCCCTTAGAAGTTAGTAGTATTAATTTAATGCATCTGTATCCCTATGTAAGAATACCCCACTCCAGGTAACTTGACCACAAATACTGAAGAAATGTAAGACTGTTTTTTTCCAGGTGGTCTGATTACAAGGAATGAAACACCAGCCAAATTCCTGCTATATATTATGCTAGTTATCCAGAACATTCTCTTACCCTAACCCCTTCCATTTGCCCATGTGTGATTGGTCTGAATCTTGTCCTTTTCTGACCTTTACAGATCAGGACTGAAAAATCATGACACTGCACACCACACCATGTTGATGAGCTTAATGCTTAGTTAATGAGTTCCTGGAAAGACCATGAATAATCAAAACTTCCCTGTCCTTTGTCCTATATCAGTGCTGGCTTTGGGGAGCTAGTTCTGAACACAGTCTCTGAGTTCCTTGCTTGCTACAATAAAGTTTCCTTTCTCAGCATCTCAAGGCCTTATTATCTCCTCATTGAACTGGGAGATGAACCAAGCTTGAACATACCCATAAGATTTCAAATTGAGATCATGGGAAGAAAACAGAAACTTACCCAGTGAGGGCAATAGGGAATTTAGCACGGGAAAATGTTTACAAAGATGTGAAGAGAGTCAAAGGAGAAAACAGGATGGTAAAGTAACCCAGAGATTAGCACAGAAGAGATAATGTCTGTTCTAGGACTGAAGGACGATGGGTAGGGGAAGGCTGAAGCCATCCATGAGGAACTTTACAACAGAGGGAAGAACTTTTGAGGAAGAACTGGAGTCATGTTGGCCCTGCCATAGATAGAAACCCTGTCAGAACAAAAGGGGAGAGAAGAAAGGCACTAGCTTTGCTCCACTTCTTACCCTTCTGCCTCCCTCCAGGACTTCCCTTCACTGAACTTAAGCAGAAATCAGTTGGTGATAAGACAACCTCACTCAAAACTCACTGCCATGAATCAATTCTGACTAAGAGTGACTCCTATTTTATTTCCAAGGTGGTAAATCTTTACAGAAGCAGATTGCCCCCATCTTCCTTCCACAGAGTGGCTGGTGGGTTTGAATTGCTAATCTTGTTATCAGTCAAATGCCTTAGGCACTGCACCACCACAGCTCCTGGGAAATGTAATTTCCAGGAGGCATCTTTTGTAATAGGGATCAGATCTAGGGAAAGATAAGGAATATATCTGAGAACAAACAAAATGGTCAACATGAAATGTAAGAAGTTAAGGACATAAACAATTATTGAATAAATATTGACTATTATCTTTCCATTGACTTTTTATTATTGATTCTGTTTCAACCAATAGCTCTTACTCTCCTGAGAGAGCTTAACAAGTCAATCACTTGTAAGAAACTCTAATACAATTATTCACACAACACAGAGCTAGTTTATCTCTTACATACCATGCCAATTTCCTTATTAATAGATAGTGAATTTTATTCACTGACTTATCCCCAGACCCTAGCACATTACTCACTAAACAAAGGTCTTCATGGAATGTTTTCAATGAATGAAAAGGCCATTTGTCCTCTGATATTTTCTCGTACCATATACAGACAATTAATACCTTCCTTCCAGGTAGCTAGGACTCTTTAAGTGGTTCAAATGATTAAGCCCTAAAATCCTACACTAAAAGTTAATTATTCATACTGGTCCACTGTGAATTGGAAAACTGGCCTGACAATCTAATTCTGAAATGTCACAGCCTTAAAAACTCTATGGAGCAGTTCTACTTTCCATATATGGGGTTGTCATGACTGGAAATCAACTCAGTGGCAACTAACAACAGAAATACTCTTAACAGTTTTTAGAATGTAGTGAAAGAAAAAAAAAAAAAAAAGAATGAAAAGGAACACTGCCATCAAGTCAATTCTGACTCAGAGTGGCCCTCATTAGGTTTCCAATACTGTAAATCTTTACTGAAGTAGATTGCCTCATCTTCCTCCTACAGAGAACCTAGAGTGTTTTAACTGCTGAATTTCTGCTTGGCAGCCAACAGTCTTACCCATGATACCACACTCAAATGTATTACTTAAATAAAATACAGAATTACCTATATCTACCCAAGCATGAAATTTTTATCTCACATTTTTATTTGAATTAAGGAGGATCATGCTAACACCTTCAACTTGAATGAACTTTCTTCAGTCCTCTTTTAGAAGTAGATACAAATAGATATATTAAAACATCATACAGTCTGGCTACACACTGATTACATTCACTGATTAACTTTAGAAAAATCCTCAATCACTCTCCTAGGGATATAAATCTAAATGAGTTGTTACACTTTTATTAGGAAGTTCACTCAAAATGATTTATAATTCATTCACTGACCAGAAATCACTGGTTGAACATTATCTGTTATGGCATAGTGTTACAGATTGAATTATATCCACCCAAAATACGTGTTGTAAATGCTAACCTCTATGCTTGTTGTTGTAATTCCGTTTGGGAATAAGTTATAATGTTATATTAAACAGACAGGATTAATGTAACAGGTATCTTGAGTCAATCTCTTGAGATTTAAATATATTAAACAAGCACACTAGGAGCAAAGGTGGGTAAAGATAGATATCAAGACACATAGAGATCTCCAAGAACCAGAAATCAAAAGCTAAAGAGATAAATACTTTCCTGCAGAGCCTACAGTGGGAGAGTCTTACACTGACGCAGGTGCTCTGAATTCAGACATCTAGTCTCCTAAAATTTCTATTTGTTAAAGCCATCCACTTGTGGCAGTTTTGTTATAGCAGCTGTAGATTAGTAAATTAGAATTTGGTACCAAGAAGTGGGAGTGCTACTGTAACAAATAGTTTAAATGTGGAAGTTTTGGAATTGGATAATGAGTGGAAGCAGGAAGAATTTTAAGGTTCCTGCTAGTAAAAATCTACACTGTCCTGAAGAGGCTGTTTGTAGAATTATGGACACTAAAATCAATTTTGTTGAGGACTAGAAATGTGGGTGTTAAGTGTGCTTCTGGTGAGCTATTAAAAAAAAAAAAATATGAACATTTGATTGGGCAATGCTTTTTATGCAGTGCCAAATAACTTGTCTGAATTATGCTCAAATGTCTGATGGAATGTAGAAGTTGTAAGTGATATACTTAGCTATATGGCTGAGGACATTTCTAAGCAAGATTTTAAAGGCACTGTGTGGTTTCTCTTTGCTGCTTATAGTCAAGTGTGAGAATAAAGAGGATTTAAAAAATGAATCCTTGAAAAATAAAAACAAAACTTAAAGATTTGGAAAATTCTGCTGCACAAATTAAGGGTATGTGTCCTAGCATTTTCACCAAATATGTGGCTACATAATTTTCTGTTAA
The DNA here is from genome assembly GCF_000298275.1 of Orycteropus afer afer. NCBI lineage: Eukaryota > Metazoa > Chordata > Mammalia > Tubulidentata > Orycteropodidae > Orycteropus > Orycteropus afer. The sequence goes on along the minus strand of NW_006921993.1, from coordinate 275,445 downwards.
AGAGATTCAGCCTGTGACTGATGAATCTAACAAACTGCCACAGCAGAAAACCCATCAGATTTAGCTGCTGGGGTTAGGGACAGAATGAAAGTATGTTGTATTCTTATTGGAATTCTACAGGCAGGGAATAGGTTAAAGGGATTATACCTGTTTTCCTCCAAGAAAAGAAAAAAACCAGTCCTGGAGTATCTTGGAGATCAGCTAAGGACCAAAGCTCTACCCAGAATCCACAAAATGTATCTGACATCTTGCATCTGGAAGGTAGGGTCATTATTTAGATGGTCCAGAGAGAAGAGGATGTTTTTAAAACATGAGAGCTAGAGTAATTTCTTCTGCTGGATTTTTTACTTACTTGGTGCCTGTTACCCTTTCTTTTCCTCCAATTTCTCCCATTTCTGCTGTAAATGTCTGCTTTGTGACTGTTCTACCCTTGTAATTTGGAAGGAGTTAACTTGTATTCTATATTTCTAGGTTCACAGATGTACAAGAAGTTTACCCCTGGATGGAACTGACTAAAGTCTCACCCACATTTAATTTAGATGTTTCAAAAGATGAGTTCAGACTTGAAGCTGAATTAAGACTTTTAGGATGATTTGATGAGTGATTATGTTTTGCATTTGTCAAGGACATGAATTTTGGAGGGCAAAAGGTTGGAATGTTATGGATTGAATTGTGTCCCTCAAAACCTCTATACCTATGGTTATAATCACATTTGTGAATGGGTGGTCTCTTTTATACTAATGAGGCCAGATTAGCATAGGATGTTTTTCGAGTCAATCTCTTTCAAGATATAAAGAGATTAAACAAGCAAGTTAGAAGCAGAGGTGGGGCGAAATATATGCCAAGACACATGGATATCTCTAAGGAATCAGGAAGCAACACTGAAGAGACAAGAACTTTCCTCCAGAGCCAACAGTGAGACAGAGACAGAGAGAGGGAGAGAGAGAGAGATAGAGAGAGAGAGAGAGAGAGAAAGGAATCCTCTCAAGTTGGATCTCTGAATTTGGACTTCTAGCCGCCTAAACTGTGTGAAATTGAATTTCTGTTTATTAAAGCTGTCCACTTGTGCTACTGTATTCTTATGCAGATAACACACATTATACTGGATTTTTTAAAACCATGCAATCCCCTCTAACAATAGATTTCTATGTGTACTGTTTGTGTTATACACACGTGTAAGTTATTTACTTGGGCACACTGTATGCGAAAATAGTGTATTTCCTTATAGCAGCACTAGACAACTAAGCCACATAGAATGTCCACTTAGCTGGAATTTGTTCTGATCTAACTCAAACTTTATTTGCTTTCATATTTTTTTTTTGAATATTAAAATCAAGTAATCCTCACAGATATCTAGTGATATGTTTTACCTAGTCAACTATTTCAGTAAAACCTTATTTTAGAAGAATGTCTTAATTAAACCAGATGTATGAGTTTGCTATTTTTTTTTCTTTCTAAAATTTTACCTGGTATTTTATCTGTTGTTGTAATTGTTGTGAGGTTGTCAAATTGGCAGCACTCATAGTGACCTTCTGTACAATAGAATGAAATGCTGCCTTGTCCTACACCATCCTCAAAATTGTTGACATGCTTGAACCCATCGTTTCATCTGCTGTGTCAATCCTTACCATTGAGGGTCCTCCCATTTTTGCTGTCTCTCTGCTTTAACAAGCATGATATCCTTTCTCCAGGGACTGATCCCTTCTGACAATATCACCAACATACATGAGGCAAAGTCTGGCCATTCTTACTTCTAAGGAGTATTCTGATTGTACTTCTTCCAAGACAGATTTGTTCATTCTCTGGCAGTCCATGAAGACTTTCAGTATTTTCCATGAACAGTTTCAGTATTCTTCACCAATACCGCAATCCAAATGCATCAGTTCTTCTTCCATTTTCATTATTAATTGGCTAGCTTTCACATGGATATGAGGCAACGGAAAATGCTGTGAAGGTCAGGTGCACCTTAGTCTTCAAAGTTTAAAGAAGTCTTTTGAAGCAGACTTCCCCAGTGGAATATGTTGTCTGAGCTCTTGACTCTGGCTAACATTAGCATTGATTATAGAATCCAAATAAAATGAAATCCCTAAAAATGAAAATCTTTTCTTGATTTATTGTGATGCTGCTAATTGGTTCAGTGGTGAGGATTTTTGTTTGCTTTAGGTTGAGGTGTAATCCATATTAAAGACTGTAATCTTCATCAGTAATTTCTTCATATCTTCACTTTCAGCAAGCAAGGTTGGGTCATCTGCATATCACAGGTAGTTAATGACTCTTCCTATAATTTTAATGGCATGTTTTTCTTCATATAGTCTGACTTCTTGGAATACTTACTCAGACATAGATTGAGTAAGTATGGTGAAATGATAAAACCCTGATGTACACCTTTTCTGATTTTAAAACAGGCAGTATATTGCTCTATTTGAGCATAGACTATCGTCTATATACTGAAGCCTCATGAGCAGAATTAGGTTTTCTGGAATTCTCATTCTTTGCAATATTATACATAATTTGTTATGATCCACACAGTTCAATGTTTTTGCATAGTCAATAAAACACAGACAGATATCTTTTTGTCATTCTTTGCTTTCAGCCAAGATCTACCTGACATGAGCAGTGATATCTCTTGTTCCAGTCTTCTTCTGATTCTGGCTTCAATTTTTGGCAGATCCCAGACAATGCACTGCTGCAACCATTTTTAATTATTTTCAGCATAATTTTACTTGCTTGTCATATTAATAACATTGTTCAATGATTCCCATATTCTATTGGATCACCTTTCATTGGAATGGGCACAAATATAGCTCTCTTCCTGTCATTTGGCCAAACAGTGTCTTCCAAATTTCTTGGCATAAATGAGTGAGCACTTTCAGAGTTGGCTCCCTTTGTTGAAACATCTCAATGGGTATCCTGTCAAATTATTCAGTGTAGCTGGGCTTCTTCATTCAATACCATCAGTTGTTGAATGCATGATTCCTTTTGTACAGATTAAATGTTGACTAGCTCTTGTTGGTACAGTGACTCTATGTATTCCTTCCATTTTTGTTTGATCCTTCCTACATCTTCTATTATTTTGCTCACAGAATGCAATATTGCAACTTGAGGCTTGAATTTTTTCATTTCTCTCAGCTTGAAAAATGCTGAATGAGGTCTTCTCTTTTCATTTTCTAACCCCAGGTTTTTTCACATTACATTATAATACTTTACATTGTCTTCTCAAGCCACCCATTGAAATCTATTCAAATCTTTTGCTTCTTCATTTTTTCCATCCCCTTTAACTACTCTCCATTCAGGAGTACATTTCAGAGTCTTTTCTGACATCCATTTTGGTCTTTATTTTCTATCTTTTTAGTGACCTTTTGCTTTTTTCATGTATGATGTGCTTGATGTCATCACACAACTCTTCTGGTCTTCAGTCATTGGTGTTCAGCACATCAAATCTGTTCTTGAGATGGTCTCCAAATTCAGCTGGGATATACTCAAGATTGTAATTTGGCTCTCTTGTACTTAATTTAATTTTCTTCAGCTTCAACTCAAACTTGTATATGAGCAATCGATGGTCTTTCCACATTAGCTTCTGGCCTTGTTCGGAAGGATTTTATCGAGCTTGTCCATTGTCTCTTTCCACAGGTGTAGTTAGTTTGATTTTTGTGTATTCCAAAGGTGATTTCTACATGTATAGCTGCTGTTTATAATGCTGAGAAAAGGTATTTGCAATTAATAAGTCACTGGTCTTACAAAATTCTAGTATGCAATCTCTAGCATAATTTCTATCACCATCATATTTTCCAACTATCGAAACTTCTTCATTGTTTCCAACTTTCACTTTCCAATCATCAGTAATTATCAGTATATCTTGATCGCATGTTTCATTTCAGACTGCAGAAGTTGGTAAAACTCTTCAATTTCTTCACCTTTGGCTGTAGTAAGTGGTATGCAAATTTGAAAAATAATAGTATTAAAAACCTTCCTCCTAGTCCAAGGGATGTTATCCTATCACTGATAGCATTGTCTTCAAGATAGATCTTGCAATTTTCTTTTTTAGAATGAATGTAATACCATTCCTCATCAATTTGTAATTCTTGGTGTAGTAGATAATATGATTGCCTGATTCAGGATGGCCAATAGCAGTCCATTTCAGCTCAAAAATGCCTAGGAAATAGTTTCCTTTCATTTTTGACAACTTCCAATATTCCTAGATTCATACTTTATACATTATATCATTTGATTATTAATAACTATTTGCACCTGCTTATTATCATTCTGAGTTGTGCCACATCAGCAAATGAAGGTCCTTAAAGCCTTACTACATCCAAGTCATTAAGGTCAATCTACTTTTAGGAGACAGATTTTCCCCAGTTGTATATTGAGGGCCTTCCAACCTGATGTGCTCATCTTTGTCACTATAATAGACAATGTTTCACTTCTATTCATAATATCTTCAGTGGCCACTTTTTTCAGAAGTGGATGGCCACATCCTTCTTTCTAGTCTGTTTTTTTTTTTTTTCTGGAAACTTTGAGGAAACCTATCTACTCTGGTGACCCTGCAGATATTTGAAATACTGCTGGCATATCTTCCAGAATCACAGTAACATGCAAGCCACCACAGTAAAACAATTTGACAGATAAGTGGTGAGATATTTTATCTGTTCTTGTTATGTGCCATTGAGTCGGATGCAACTCACAATGACCCCTCCTTGGGTTTCCAAGGCAATATCACTATGGAAGTAGATTGCCCAACCTTCCTTCTGAGGAGTAGCTGGGGTTTTAACTTCCAGCCTTCTGGTTAGCAGTCAAGTGCCTTAAGCACTACACTACCAGAGCTCGACCTACAAAATAGAAGATGGTGTCATACTTGTAGCTCACATGTTTGTTCCCTCTAGCATCTTTATACCTGAAAAAATAGGTGTGACAGTTTGAAGCAAGGATTCAGGAACTGTCAACTGTTCATTAAGTTGGAGAAGGTCTGATTTAGTGGAGAAGGAGAAAAAAAAGGGGTGGTGGTGGAGAGGAGGATAAACACCCAGGAAGAATAAAAATAAACAAACCTGCCCTGCAGCATGCAAGCTGGTAGGAAGGAGTAGTGGAGAAATCTCTGGGTAGTGAAGCAGGAGCACCAGAAAACCAGCAACAGCTCTAGAGAATCAGACTGTCCACAGTGACAGCTTCTATCGGTAACCTTGGGACCTGTGCTGAGTAGATGGATGGAGTTTCTGATACACAGAACAGAAAACCCTCTGGCTCAGGTCACCACTGATGTGGGAGCAGAGAGGGAAGCCCACCACAGGTGGACTGGCCATGGAATGAGCTCACAGAACAGTTCTGGGGTTCAGCTCTTCCAGGACAGTTTTGTGGCAAGGAGGGGTCTGGAATATGGGGTTTTAGCAGCTGTCTGACCCAGGCAGAAAGTAGCAACCCTCTAACCACTGGTGTCTTTGCAAATTTTGAACTGCAGGTCTCTGAGTAGCAATATAATGTCACCATTAGCAGCTGAGACAAGCCATGGAAATGCAGAAAGTGGGGACATGCCTTGGAGCTTTTTTTTTCCCATCTTTTCTCCCTTCTACCCTGTGTCACCCAATAGAAGAACCACATTAAGCTACTACAACACTTGCTCATCCCAACCCTAAGTCTCCTTCACGATGAAGAGAGTCCTGCATCCACATTCCCCACAGTAATTCCAACAACACAAAGAAAACTGCAGAGCAACAGAGCACTCCTGGATTAATAATGAAAAATAAAATAAAATAAAATACACCAGCTCCATCTTTGCAAAAATATTTAAACATAAAATCAAGGCCAAAAATCAATACATTACAAACAATTAAAGACAACAACTTCAAAACATCTAGGAAACAATAGGCAACTTCAAAACAAGCGAACAAAAAGAAGAAATACAACAGGTAAGACAACAGAAATTAAATCCCAAACAAAAATCTTTTTAAACATGGAGGAAAAGGAGTCAATAGAATTATCTGAGAAGGAATTTACAAGATATGCTTATAGAACTCTGCAAGAGCTTAAGAAAACCACAAAGAAAATCAAGAACACAGTACCCTGGAAGAACTCAGGGAAACCATCCAAGACAAAATAACAAGATTAATACACGACCAGAACTCATACAAAAACAACAGTTAGAAATCCCCAAGATGAATACTAAAATTATAGAATTACACAACCCAGTGGAAGCACAGAAGAATAGATCAGAACTGGCTGAAGAATACATTTCCCAACTAGAAGATAAATCTCTTGGCACCAGCCTAATGTGAAGAAAAATCATAACAAGGATTTAAGAGAAATGAAGAGAACTTAGGAGTTATATGGGATGACTTGGAAAGAAACAACATGCACATCATTGGAATACCAGAACAAGAAGAGGGAAAAAAAAAAAAAAAAATCACTGAGAAAATTGTGGAAGGCTAGCTAACAGAAAATTTTCTCCAATCATGAAGGAAGAGAAGAGTTTTGTCCAAGAAGCTCAAAGAACCCCATACAGGATAGATCTCAAGAGAAAGTCACCAAGACATATCATAATCAAACCTTCCAAAACCAAAGACAAAGAAAGAATTTTACGAGCAGCCTGGGAAAAAACCAATGTCACCTACGATGGAAAAACAGTTAGGTTGAGGTCTGATTACTCAGCAGAAACCATCCATTCAAGAAGGCAGTGGGGCAGCATATATAAAACACAGGGAAAAGAACTTCCCACCAAGAATTCTATATCCAGCCAAATTATCCATCAAATATAAGGGTGAAATCAAGATATTCTCAGACAAACAGAAATTAAAGGGTTTTGTGAAAACCAAACCAACTCCACAAGAAATGCTTAAGGACGTCCTTCCAATGGAGAACCCACAACAGAAAACAGCAAAATCAGGACATGTGACATCAATATTAAAACCAAATCAGAATTAGATGCTCAAAATAAGCTCATAAAATAATGTACACAAAAAAATGAGGTAGTCAATCCGCAGAGAACACCAACAACAAAACAATTAGAAGGAATAAAAGTTCTAGGTATAAGACTTCCAAATGGAGAGGAAATCAGGACAATGTCCTTATAGAACAGACTTTCCAGAAATATAGAGACAAGAATTCACTCCAAGGTAACCATAGAGAAAATTATCAATCCCCCTAAGCAAATCCAGAAAGAAGGAAAACACATGGGCTTAGTAAACACAAAACCAACAATAAAGAAGAAAAGAGAGGAAACATTTGACAA
>NW_006921993.1:265374-267407 GCF_000298275.1 Orycteropus afer afer | reverse complement strand
GACTTGGAAGTTGAACAATACACTGCTCAAAAACTACTGGGTAATAGAAGAAATAAAGAGTGGGAAAAAAATTCTTAGAAACAAAAGAGAATGAATATATATCTTACCAAAACCTATGGGACACAGAGAAAGCAGTATTCAGAGGTCAATTTATAGCAATAAATGCAAACATCAAAAAAGAGGAGAGAAACAAAATCAACACTCTAACTCAACAACTCCAACAATTAGAAAAAGAGCAACAAAATAAACCTACAGTATCCTGAAATAAGGAAGTAATAAAGATCAGAACAGAAATAAAACAGAAAACAAAAAAATAGAGAAAATTAGCAAAATAAGAAGCTGATTCTTCAAGAAGATTGAAAATATTGACAAACTATCAGCAAATCTAACAAAAGAAAAGAAAGAGAAAATGTAAATAACAAGAGTAATACATGAAAAGGGTGACATCACAACAGAACCAACAGAAATAAAAACGATACTGACAGAATATTTTGAAGAACTGTGCTCCAAAAGATTCAAGAAACTAGAAGAGATGGACATGTTTCTAGCAACATAAGGCCTACCTAAACTATCACATTCAAAGACAGAATACTTGAACAGACCCATAACAAAGGGAGAAATTGAGCAGGTCATTAAAAAAAAAAAAAACTTTCCACAAGAAAAAGTCCTGGCCCTGATGGTTTCTCTGGAGAATTACACCAAACATTCATGGAAGAGTTAAAACCTATACTACTCAAGCTATTCCAGAACATAAAAATGAAGGAATACTCCTAAATTCATTTCATGAAGCAAGCATAACACTGATACCAAAACCAGGGAAAGACACCACTAAAAAAGAAAAATAGGGACTAATATCCTTCATGAACATACATGCAAAAGTCTTCAACAAAATCCTAGCCAACAGAATCCAACAATATATCAAAAATAAATAAATAAATAAATAATGCATCCTGATCAAGTGGGATTCATACCTAGTATGTAAGGATGTTCAACATCAGAAAAACAATCAATGTAATACACCACAAAGCAAAAGAAAAAAAAAAACATATGATCATATCAATCAACTCATAAAAGACATTTGATAAAACCCAACACCGTTCCTATCCAGAGCTCTCAACAAAATAGGGATAGAAGGGAAATTCCTCAACATAATAAAGGGCGTATATGCAAAGCCAATAGCCAACATTATTAATAACTCAAAGAATTAAAGCATTCTCCTTTTGAACAGGAACCAGACAAGGATGCCCTCTATCACCACTACTATTTAACAATGTATTGGAAGTGCTAGACAGGGCAATAAAGCAAGAAAGAAAAATAAAAAGCATCCAAATTGGCAAAGAGGAAATAAATCTATCTCTATTTGTGGATGATATGATCCTATACATAGAAAATCCAAGAGACTCAGCAAAAAAAACTACTGGAACTAATAGAGAGGTTCAGCAAAGTGGCAGGACACAAGGTCAGCAAACAAAAGTCAGTTGGATTCCTATACAAAGAAAACTATAAAGTACTACTACAAAAAAACAACAAGGGATCTACATAAATGGAAGAACCTACCTTGTTCATGAATAGGAAGACTGAATATCATGAAAATGTCAACACTACCCAAAGAAATCTACACATTTAGCACAGTTGTGATCCAGATACCAACAACATTTTTTAAGAATATGGAAGAACCAATTACTAACTTCATATGGAAAGGAAAGAGACCTCAGATTAGCAGAGCACCTCGGAAGGAAGGTTGGGCAATTCTACTTCTGTAGTGATACTGCCTCGGAAACCCAAGGAGGTGTCACTATGAATCTGGGCCGACTCGACAGCACATAACAACAACAACAACTGAAGAAGAAGAAGAAAGAGGGAGGTCTTACATTCCCAAATCTCAAAACCTACTGTACAGCCACAGTAGTCAAAACAGCATGGTATTGGTACAATGATAGACAGACCAATGGAACAGAATTGAAAACCCAGAAATAAATCCATCCATCTATGGACAGCTGATCTTTGACAAAGGATCAAAATCCATTAAATGG
>NW_006921993.1:244643-246475 GCF_000298275.1 Orycteropus afer afer | reverse complement strand
GCTTGCTACTTTGGGTGTCACTGAGTTGTCTCTCCTCACCTGTAACCCTGGGGCTGACTGCTCTTCTGTCTGGGTTCCTGGCTTTTTATCCCCTTTCTCCTGCTCTTCCGTCCTGCTACTCTGAGTGGGCCTGAGTTGTGTATACATGTTATTTATTAAACAACACATATCTAAAATTGTGTTATGTTGTTGAAGATCCAAAAAAAAAAAATATAATATAGATTGGGTGTCTGACCACAAGCTTCATACATTCCAGGATTAACTGTAATAAATACAAGAAAAGAAAAAGAAAATATGCTTGTATTTTCTGTCTATTAACTAAATTTCAGAAGAATATGTACAGAAAGATCAAGAAACATACTGATCAAATTGATGTCCTTTTAAAGAGAGATGATGTTATGAAGCAATTTAATACTTCATTAAAAGGGAACAAAGACTATCAAATCTCAGATAAATCATAAATATTATTAAATCAAACATCCATATCTCTAGAGTAAAATTGTAATTTATATCACTAGTTGTGAGTTGGTATTGAACCATTAAATACTTAATTATGTTCTCTTTTAGTTTATTTGTGGGTTCTCTGTCAAATATATATTCTGTGAAAATGAATATCATATTCATGGTATATTTAACACCTCACAATTAGCCAGAATATTTGAATAGCTAAATTAGTTCATTCTCTAGTAATAACAAGTTATAATTTATTGAGTACATGCTGTTTTAGGTACCAGGTTTATATAAGTTCATTACATTTTCATAGGACAGTTGAGGAAGCTCAGGTTCAGCAAAATGAACTCACTTTGTGAAGGTCATAGAGGTAATAAGAGTCAGCTGATACCATATTCTATACAGGTAAATTCTATATACTTCTGGCATGCCTCAAAATTATCAGAAAGCAGACTTGCAGAGCTTTGAAATGAAGATAATTAATCTTGTTCTTTCTGTAATTATTCTTAGCAATTTTTACTAACTTACACAAACCTTCACTTAGTTACTCTAAGTCTTCTCTAAAAGTTAACCTGATGTTATCTCTTATTTGTTCATACAAGTATTTCTAAATACTTCCAGCTAACAGAAAGCTTTTTTTAAAATTGAATGCTGTAGTTAAATATGTAGCTGAGGTCTATTAATGTTAGAATTTTCTGCCAAAACAGCATGTCTCTATTACCATTGTTCCTTCAATCTATCTTTTTTTTCTTTTCTCTTAAAGTGACTGTACCTACTCTAGTGACCCAAAACCATTTATATCATAATTGAAAAACAGTGCCAAACATGACCTAAGTCTAGTAGGATAATCTGATAATAGTTTTTAACTATTTATTTCCTATGTAGGAACCAAAAGATAAATCTATTTTAAATATGAATAATATTCTTATATATAATCATCAATTTTGCTGTGTATTTTAGATTCATATTTCTAGAAAACTTTGAATTCAAATGTTTGAATCTCTTTAAAAATTCTGGTGTCATTAGAGAAAAGTCTTCTAAATAATTAAAATATAAGTTTACCTGTTTTTTCTTTACAAAGATCAACTTAAAAGCATTGTTTATATTTGCATGTATAGACTTGCTGATTCTTAGTAGGTTCTGCAGGTAAACATGTAGCAATTTATTTTAAAAAGGCACCTTTCATAAAACGAATGCATTTTGGCACAAACTATCAAAATCAGAAATAGCACACCTCGCTGCCAAGTCACTCTGTGACTCCATCAGTAGGGCACACTGTGCAGCAGCATTAATCCACCCTCAGGAACAGAGTTAACATTTGCAAGCTCCTAGAATTGGCATCATAAATGTCAAGGTTTCCTTCGATCAGCCTTGCCTCATTG
>NW_006921993.1:238240-241093 GCF_000298275.1 Orycteropus afer afer | reverse complement strand
GCCAGCCGTCTGGTTAGCAGGCATGTGTCTTAGCCACTATGCCACCAGAGCTCCCGTTTTTGTTTACATGGTGTACCACTGAGTTGATCCCAACTTATAGCGACCCTATGGGACAGAATAGAACTGTTCCATAGGGTTTCATAGGCTGCCATTTTTATGGGAGCAAATCAAGACTTTTTTCATGGGAAAGGTGCTGGTGTGTTCAAACCTGTGATCTTTTGGTTAGCAGCCAGGCCCCTAACCTGAGGGCTTCTTTGATAATAGATATGGAGTTGAAATTGTTTAACTTGTCAGTCCTTATTACATCTCCTACTCACACTGGAACCTAAGGCAGAAGTGTTCTTTCTAATTCCTCTACTAGACCAATGGTTTCTTAGCCCTTAAGCATAAGTCCATAAGGACAAATTTCTCCATTTGCATTGAGTTGTACCACCTTTTGAATTTCATGTAAATGCACTCAGAAACTTTTGTCCAGAAAGTAGGACACTAAACAAATGCATAAGAGGTGAATTTTGAACAGTTCTCATTTAGGTATAATAATAAAAAAAATAATAATAAAAGTGCCTTTGTCTGTGCATGTAAGTAATAAATAGATAAATAGTTTTTAAAGGGGGGACAGGGTGAGTTATTGGACAGAAAGAGTTATATTTGTATATAAGCAACATCTAAAAATTGATTACTTTAGAGGAAAAATATCCATTATGATAATTACAGAAAACTGGGTATGTAGAAATCCTAAGAGACAGCATTTTTTACCACATCCCCTTTAATCCCCCAGGACTAAAACCAAAAACAAAAAGAAAATACTCACTGCCCTAGAGTCAAATCTGACTAATAGTGACCCCTTTGTGGGTTTCCACCTATATGGAAGTGGATTGCCCAATCTTTCTTCCAAGGAGTGGCTGGTGGGTTTGAACTTCTAGCCTTCTGGTTAGCAGTCAAGTGCCTTAAGCACTATACCACCAGAGCTCCTCCTCCATGACTAGAGCCCTGTAAATTGCAATTTTATAGCTGACACAGAGATTTGTAACTGAATACTGATTGTCAGAAAAGTACTAATTTCCAGTGCTAAATTTTTGATTAAAAAAATAAATATCACTTTCAGACTATGTCTCTCATATATATATGATGTCGTACGTAAGGTGTTTGCCCACTAACCAGAAGGCTGGCAGTTCAAAGTCACCAGCCATTCCTTGGAAGGAAGATAGGGCAGTCTATTTCTGTAGAGATACAGTCTCGGAAACCCAAGGAGGGGTCACTGTGAGTTGGAAAAAACTCCACAGCAGTGAGGTTTTATATATATATATATAAGTGTCCAAGTGTCCTTATCTTTTAATATTTAACTTCATAAAGTCACAAGTCCTTCTTGTTAAAGTGGCAGGGCATGGTAATATGCAAAGACCTTCTGCTCTAAACTTGTACAAGGGCAGCTTGAAATATAAAAAGAAAATTAACCACATTATTAAGGTTGAAAAAATAAATACAAATAAAAATAGGAAATGAAAATACTTAGGTGTCAAAGTAAAAAACAGGATGTAGAAAGCTTGAGTGGCATGCACAAATAAAACTCTTCAACCCATGATGATATTACCACAGGCTGTAGATACAGGGATCTGGAGTGTTAATGCTCTTGTGTGTGTATGTGGCAAGGGGAACGTCAAAGTTACATATCCTATTTTCTGAAATCTAAAGCTTTTGAGAAACTGAGTGCACAAATGGATAATGTCCATATCATACATAAATAGAGAATTCTGACCGACATTCTCCGTGGCAACCATAACCTCTGCAGCAATTGGCCCAAAATAGTCAGGATTTGGTCAGTAACCTGGCAACTCTGCTAATTTTTCCTTGCTCCTTCCAATCAGGAGAAATCAGACAGAGGCAAGTACACTCCCTTAAAGAGTCTCTGGTGAATAAAGGTTAATCTCTCAATGTTAATTCAAAGGTTGGTGGTAAACCCACCTAATGGCTCTGTTGGATAAAGACCTGTTTCTGTAACGATTACAGCAAATAAAAACCTATGGGGCGGTTCTACTTTAACACACAGGGTCACCATGAGTTGGAATTGATTTGATAGCACCCAGCATCAACACAGCACAAACAACCACATGCTTTGTTTCTAACTAGCCTTACTCTAGCTTCCTGATGCCAATGACATCCAATCAAACCATATTTGAAGCCTTTCTTTTGTTTTCACTCTAAAGCTTTCCCATGCCCTTGCCAACCTTTGAGTCTCTGCCAAATATAAGTGTTGGTGGCCAACTTTGTAGTTATACAGTTAGCTTTGAATAAATGACCTTTGCTTGTTCTTGTTTAGGTGGCCTTTGTTTATTTCCACAGCCAGACAATTTTAAAAAAGGAAATAGGTATTTTTAAACTACCCTGTGCATGGCAGAACTTGATAAAAAATAGACCATCAGAAGATAAGCCATTAAATTAAAAAAAAAAAAAATACTAGAAAGCAAACAATATATCCATAAAAATCAGCAAAGATAACAAAGAAAAACTAAACAGAGATTTACAGATAAACTTCTATTCTCTTAAAATCTCTCAATGGTTTTATTTCATATTTAGGCCCTGAATAGTTTAATAAATATTGTTAAGAGAGATGCTGATTGATTGTTTTTGTAATCTTTACTCTGTTAAAGGTACAAATTAGAGGTATTGTGGGTTCAGTTTCAGACCACTGAAATAAAGTGAATATTGAAATAAAGTGAGTTACATAATTTTTTTTTTCTGGTTTCTCAATGCATGTGAAAGTCATGTTTACATTAAACAGTAGTCTATTAAGTATGCAATAGCATTATGAAAAAGTTTGAAACATTCTGAGAAATACCAAAATGTAACTCAGAC
>NW_006921993.1:235376-238140 GCF_000298275.1 Orycteropus afer afer | reverse complement strand
TTTTTTTAATCCTAAAGGTTAAATTACTAAAACAAACAAACAAACAAACTCATTGCTATCAAGTCTATTCCAACTCATAGTGACCCCCACTGGGTTTTGTAGGCATTAAATCTTAACGGAAATAGTAGGATGCCCCATCTTCCTTCTGTGAAGCAGCTGGTAGGTTTGAACCACCGATCTCTGGTTAGCAAATGCCTCCTTATACACTGCACCAACTGAGCTCCTACAATTCAAGTTCAGGAAAAACACTCAGTCTCTCTCAGCCCACTGTCTCCCACCCAACAGTCTCTCACAGTCCCTCTCCCAGCAGTGCGTGTCCCTCAGAATCTCTCTCAGCAATGCATGTCTCTTTGAGTCTCTTTCCCAGCAGTGTTTGTCCCTCAGGAGTGTGTTTCTTCTCAGCAGCACGTTGTTCTCAGCCAGCAGTCAGACAGAGCAATCTGCCTCTATGAGGCCTCCTTTTGAGACTGGAAGAGTGACCAAAACAACCAATCATAAAGTCAGCATTCTAAGCACCTGAGAGATGTTGGGAACCTCCCAGAACATTGTTTTGTGCCACTTCCAACAGAAATACTTTAGCAATCAGGAGCTAAAGTGGACAACTTTAGCAATCAGGAGCTCCTCAGTGGCTCATGGCAAATTCCATCTTGGGGTTTACAAACACTTATGGGTAGAAAAGCCACACTAAGTAATTTACTACATTGCAAGTATAGATGTGAATATTGAAGAATATTGGTCATATTGTCAGAAGGAACCATCCCTGGAGAAAGATATCAGACTTGGTAAACGGAGGGTCAGTGTAAAAGGGGAAGACCCTCAACAGGATGGACTGACACAGTGGCTGCAGTGATGGGCTCAGGTACAGCAAAGATTGGGAGGCTAGCACAGGACTCGGTAGTGTTTTGTTTTGTTGTACAGAATGCTATGACTCAGAGCCCACTGGAAGATACTTAAGAACAACACTATTGAGGAATTATTTCACTGGAGGACTAGTTTAAGAAGCAGTGTAGAAAGTTTTTCATGGTAGTAATGATCACTAAGAAGACTGAATCACATTGGGAGATGCTTACCAAGCAAATCCACCATACATTTAAGAGGAATCATTGGATAATAAGGGTGTCATGTAGAAAAAACCATTCCACTAACTGAACACACATATTGAAAACACAACAATTTGATGAGCATAACAGTCATTGATTAGAAACTGAATTAATTTTTAATTGGAAAACTGAAAATAAATTTAATTATTAAAACATATGAAGGTATTTTTGTTAAATTCTGAGCATTTTTCCTGCTTATGATGTTTTTCAAAAAAGTAGAAGTAACATTTTTTTTCCAAATCTATTTAAAAAAACATAAAAGCTTATCTATAATCATTTTCCTCATCTAGATACCTCTTTGTGTAAGACATTTGTTGTGACTGGAAGTTAGAGTTAACCTCAATTTAAATGAAAATATATGGCTTTGTTTATAATCATTTTACAAAAACTCCCAGTATGTTAATGAAAGGTATTCTTAAATCTGTCTGATAAATCTGACTAAAGCTATGAGAGGAATGAGATCTTTATTATGAATGCATATTTTTCTTGGCATTGTTTTGCTCTTTCCAAAATTTATAAACAGTGGGCTTTAAGTAATAGGACATCTTTAAATGCATAAAGAACACTTACTGATCAAATACTATAAGCAGGATGGGAACTGGATGTGCATGAATTATCAGAATTATTTTCTAAACAAGTCTATGTAGTATTACTAATATAATTTTACTTCAGAGATGAATCAATTTAGTCATATAGAAGTCCTAGACTCACAGGATGTTGAATTTTCAGCCAGATTTTGAACCCAAACCAATTCTTGGGCTTGAAGTTGCAGCACATAATGAGCTGACTCTGAAGGTCATTGCTTTCTCAGCTTTCTTCATATGAAGCATCCTTTTTGATGTCTCTAATCATAGCTGACTATGAACATAGATCTCTGATTTTAGCATCAGCTTTGGGTGCTGAAAACAAAAGCAACAATTTTGATAGTGAACACAATCAAGATTATGAACAATCAGCCTTTTCAATGCATAGAAACCTTCAAGAGAACCTTTTCTCTCCAATTTAAAAACTTACTGATTTTTTTTTTTTCCTCCCAAGCAATTATCTTATGGGGCAACCCTTAGCAAATTAACACACAGGTATTCTTTGCTTACTACCCATTTGGGCAACATCCAGCAGCATATACATTCATGGTCTCATAAGGTTTTTATTCTTATTTTTCAAAGGGATAGTAACTCTTCTTTTGTTTATTATTTCTTTCTATTGGTTTTTAAGATCCCAGACTCAGCATCCTGCAGCACTGGACCTCAAATATATAGGCAAGTGAGGCAGAGGATATGGTCATGGGTGTGTGCTCTTGGGCTTTGTCTAGTGGGTAGGCAAGCTGCAGCAGCAGGGGCTATGTGGCATGGGCTGTTCCTGTTGCTCAGGCAAGTGGAACAGTGGGCGGGGCTGGGTGCACTCCACTCCACTCCTTCCTCACTTAGTTCCAAATGCTCTGCTTCCCCCACTGCCCTCTCAGCCACCACTGATGTGTCACCCAGTCCTACAGACCCCTCTGGTAATTTCACCAGTGGTAGCAATGGCAACAAGGACTGCCAGAAGTGAGTTTTCATTCATAACATTTTAATAGAGTATTAACATAAGGTCCAAATTACATAATGTTTTATTTCACAGACTGTACCATGGATATTAAGTGTTCCATACCTGTGTCAATATTTCTT
>NW_006921993.1:221619-227936 GCF_000298275.1 Orycteropus afer afer | reverse complement strand
AGTCATGTTTACATTAAACAGTAGTCTATTAAGTATGCAATAGCATTATGAAAAAGTTTGAAACATTCTGAGAAATACCAAAATGTAACTCAGACATGAATTGAGAAATGCTTATTGGAAAAATTGTGTCAATAATATTGCTCAGCGAAGGGTTGCCACAAAGCTTCAATTGGTAAAAAAAAAAAAAAAAATCTGCAAAGTGCAATAAAAAGAGGTAAGCCTATAGTTCTTTTTGTGTATTTGTTGATTCTTAATTTTCCCCTTAATTCCTAAAGAAAGTTAGTGAATTTTAGCATTTCTCCCCCCTCTGCTTTATATAGGAAGAACTGCCTTCTGTCTGATTCTCCCTACAGCAGGAATTCTGTGCTTAAACATGTGACTTGTCCACAGGTAGGTCCCACTTGAGAGCTGTGAACTCATCAAATATCTGAGTGGAAAGGGTTTTTCCCAGGAACATACTATCATATTAAATACTTTTTGTTTTTCAGTTTGAGGAAATGATATCCCACTTTTAGCCAGCCACCACTGACAGCCCAGATAGGATAGGGGGAGGGGAAGGATGAGAGTACAATATGGAACAATTGATTGGGTTTCCAGTTTTCTTGTGCTCTGGCCAGATTTGTTTCTCACTTCCATCTTCTGTGCTAATTACTGATTCTAACCCCACAGATCTGTCACTGTTCCATTGAGCAGGCTGACATTCATATACTCTAGAGATGCTTAACGTAGATTCTAGGAATTTCATCTTCTGGGTTCACCACATTCTTCTTCCAACTGCACTCCAATAAATTTTATGATATCTTTCACAATTTGACTAACATCACCACTCCCACTCAGCTATGATCTATCTTCTCCACATCTTATGGAGTTTCTGTAGCTTTAAATTTCATTTTAGTGCAATCTTCAGTAAACAGAAAGGCAAATTTCATTTTAGTGCAATCTTCAGTAAGCAGGAAGGCAAATACATGCTTCAATTGTGTATAATATCTGTGAAGATTCTGAAGTGCTATATTTTACCTCATTTTAAATCTCTGTATTATAATTTAAGAGCATTTCTTACCCTTCTCCCCTTTTCTAATGTTCCTGAGTAAGTTTTGCTTAGAGTGCAATAGATTTCCAGCTTTTTGTCTTGTGCCATTGAAATCCGTAGAGAACCCACACACAGAGTAGAACTACCCCACAGGGTTTCTCAGGTTTTATAGAAGTAGAGTGCCATATCTTTCTACCACAGAGTGGCTGGTGGGTTGGGACTATTGTCCTTTCAATTAGTAGCCAAGTGTTTTAACTATCGTCCCATGGGGGCTTCTATAAAATTTCCAGCTGTTGTTAGGTACTGTCAAGTTGTTTTTGACTCATAGCAATCTTATGTACAGCAGAACAAAACACTGCTTGGTCCTGGGCCATCCTCACAATTGTTGCAATACAGGAGGCCTTCATTGCAGCCACTCTGTCAATCCATCTCATTGGGGTCCTCCATTTTTTTGCTGATTCTCTACTTTACCAAGCATGATATCCTTCTCCAGGTACTAGTCCCTTCTGATAAGATGATTAAATTATGCAAGATGAAGTCTGGACATTCTCACTTCTAAGGAGCATTCATCTGTGCTTCCTCTAACACATATTTGATTGTTTTTCTGGAAGGCCATGGTATATTCAATATTCTTCATCAACACCACAATTCAAAAGCATCAATTCTTCTATTGTCTTCCTTATTAATTGTCCAACTTTCATGTGCATACAAGGCTTTTGAAAATATCATGGCTTGGGTAAGGCATACCTGGGTAAGGAATACCTTAGTCTTCAAAGTGACATGTTCTTCAACATATTAAAGAGGTGTTTTACAACACATTTGCCTGGTGCAAAACGTTGTTTTATTTCTTGATTGCTGCTTCCATGGGCATTGATTGTGGACCCATGTAAAATGAAATCCTTGACAACCTCAATCTTTTCTCCAGTTGTGAGGATTTTTGTTTTCTTTATGGTGAGTTGTAATCCATACTAAAGGCTGTAATCTTCCATCTTCATCAGCAAGTGCTTCAAGCCTTGCTCACTTTCAGCCAACAAGATTGTGTTTCTGCATATCACAGGTTGCTAATGAGTTTTCTTACCATCCTGATGTCACATTCTTCTACATATTACCCACCTTCTCAGGTCATTTGCTTAGTATACAGATTGAATACATATGGTCAAATAGTACAACACTGACACACAGCTTTTCATATTTTAAAGCACACAGTATCCACTTGTTATTCTAGAACAATTACCTCTTGGTCTATGTAAAGCTTCATCATAGTATAATTAAGTGTTCTAGAATATCCACTTTTTGAAATGTTATCCATAATTTGTTAGGATCCACACAGTCAATTACCTTTGCAGTTAATAAAATACAGGTAAACATCTTTCTGTATTCTTTGCTTTCAGCTAAGATCCAGGTGACATCAGCAATGATATCCCACATTACACACCTTCTTCTGAATCTGGATTGGATTTCTGGCAGTTTTTGTCAATGTACTGCTGCAACCATGTTTAAATTATCTTCAGCAAAATTTTACTTGTATGTTATATTAATGATATTGTTTGATGATTCTCACAATCTGTTGGATCACCATTCTTTGGAGTGGCCACAAATACAGATCTCTTCCATGGAGTTGGTCAGGTAGTTGTCTTCCAAATTTCTTCCCATGAACAAGTGAGCACCTCCAGTGCAGCATCTGTTTATTGAAACATCTTGATAGGTATTCTGTCAATTCCTGGAGCCTTGTTTTTTGTAAAATTCTTCAGTGCAGCTTGGATATCTTCATTCAATACCATTGGTTCTGGATTATATTCCTTCTGAAAGGTTGAATTTTGACCAATTCCTTTGATTCAGTGACTCTATGTATTCCTTCCATCTTCTTTGATGCTGCCTACATTGGTGAACATTTTTCCCACAGAAGCATCCAATATCATAAATGCAAGGCTGGGATTTTTTCTTCAGTTCTTTTAGCTGGAGAAATGTTGAGCGTGTTTTTCTTCTTTGAGTCTCCAACTCTTGGTCATTATAGTAGTTTAACTTCTCCATTTTTAGCTGCTCTTTGAAATCTTCTTGATCTTGAAATATTCTTTTTTTCCATAAATATACCAGCACTCCTCTTTTATTTGTTGTTCCCAACATAGCAGACCATATGATTGTCTGATTCAAAATGGTCAATGCCAGCTGCCAGTCCATTTTAGCTCACTAATGACTAGGATACTGATCTTTGTGCATTCCATTTCATTTTTGATAACTTCCAGTTTTCCTAGTTTCCAGCTAGTAGTTGTCAGTTTCTTTCCAAGACTACACCAGTATTGAATGATTATAGAAACGCTTTGGTAGAGAACCCTAAAAACAGCTTTCCTGATTCATTGTACTTGTTACACCCAAGATAGTCATTTCACTTGCAACACTCAAGGAATAAGGTTCACAAAACTATGTAGCATTCTCTTTAAACTTTAGCTTGTCTTTATTGGTTTTCATTGCTCTACATTAGAAAAATGTCCTTGAGATAAACCAGACTATGTAGAGTATTTTAAGGGGTGCCACGATTCATTGCTACTGAAAGGATTTAGTAAATTGTAACAGGATGCATGTTCAATACCAATCAGAATATCAAAGATTGCGATTTATTAACAAATATAACAAAACCAGTCCCACTACCATCGCATTAATTCCAACTCATAGAGACTCTTATTGGGTTCCCAAGGCTGAAATGTTAAGGAACTAGTTTGGCTCATCTTCTTCCCATAGAGCAGCTGGTGGGTTTGAACTGCCAACCTACCGGTTAGCAGTCAAATGCCTTATTCGTTACATCACCAGAGCTCCTTAAGACATATAGAGTAGGGGATAATTATCACATTAAATTTCAAATATTTAGTGACATGTTACTAAATATACACATTATGAAATTTCACAATTTAATTGTGAAACATAAATTAATAGTTTATATGGCATGAAAGGTTATTTTTGTAAAATAAGTTTGGATAGCAATTGACATGAAATTATTTGAAGATTTTAGATTTGCAATAGATGTTTCAACATCTATGTTAGAGCTGGGGAACTCATTGTCAGTGTAATATTATTTATTTATTTTAATTTTCTTTCTCTCTCTCTCTCTCTTCTCTTTTTAAACCTGACTGAACTTTCACTGCTTAGGTGGATCAAATAGTACACATAAGTATAATGTGTGGAATTTGAGTGGTTATAATTCAAGGAGATTTTTCTACCTGAGGCTGCTGTGAGTAAGTAAGCAATAACTCATACACAGGCATATGTCATATAGTGACTGAAAAATTTGTGCCCTTGAGTGTATTATTGACTTTAATTATTTTAGCTGTTTTTGTGGTAATGTTATATAACCAGTATGCATATTGATACTGAATTAATTAACAACATCTTGGAAAAAAACAAAGTTTTTAGATATTTCAGATGTTGGTAAAATTGCTAAAGAACTAAAGTTTGAGATAACCAACATCTTAGCTAAACTCTTTTTTCCCTTTTAGATAGAGGTCTGAAAATAGGGCTGGAAGGAGAGATATTCTAGAATCTTTCTGCTTTTAGGAGAATTTTATGCTAATTTTATTACACATATATCTCTATCTAGAATTTATATAAGATGTGCTTTTCATAGGTTAATAGTTTTACAAAACACACACACACACACACACACTCAAAAAAAAAAAAAAACTTAAAAAAGAAACCATAGGAAATGAAGCAAATGAGTGAAAGTTCAAGTTTATAATCAAGGGTCTCCCAATGAAGGGAGATTATATATTTTGTCATAATTTTAAAGGTTCATAAGAATTGCACATTTAATATAAATGATAATACGTTTTGAACTATAAAACATTGTATAAATAGAAGACAGTGTCATTAAAGTTGAATTTACTAATCATAAACTCACGAAATTACAACTTTTATGCTAATCTCTTATGATTGCAAACATTATGCTTATCAATTTTAATATTCATTAAACCAAGTCATAGACTACAACAGAAACATATAAACTGTCTCTCATGACTGACTACAAATGCTGATACTAGTTAGTTACAAATTGATTTGCAATTTATTCAAAGCTAACCTTCCGAGGGAGCTTCATGATTTGTCTGAACAATATTAAATTGTGCTGTGGAACATTCTGATAATTGTGTATGGTTGTTATAATTCTACTAAAATATTCCTAATAAATTATATTAAGGAAATAATGGCAATAAAGACAGGTTCATGTGACTTTAACGTGCATCTGAGAAGCACTTTTTGTTGGTTGGTTTGTTTCCTCTAAGCTAGTTAAGTATTTACTGATACCTATCAGTATATAACAGCTCTGGTGGTGTAGTGACTAAGGCATCTGACTGCTAACCAGAAGGTTGGCAGTTAAAACCCACAAGATGCCCCAAGGAAGAAAGATGGGACAATCTACTTCCATAAAGATACACTGCCTTGGTAGTGACTGGGAACTTGAAAGCTTGCAAGCAGCCATCTAGAGGCAATGATGGGTCTCTCCTTGTCCAGAGCAAAGAAGACATAAGAAAACCAATGATTCATGGAAACAATTAGTCCTAGCAACTGGTACACCATGTGATTCACAGCCTATACAACTATGAGACCAGAAAAACTAGATGGTGCCCAGATACCACTGTCAACCACTCAGAGAGGGATCTATGTAGGTGATCCTAGATAGAGAGGGACAACAATGTGAAACAAAACTCAAAATCATTTGGAAAAAAAAAAGGGGGACCAGGTTTGCTGGTCTGATAGAGCTTGGTGGAACCACTGAGACTATGGTCCCTAGCTGCCCTTCAGGTCTGGAATTGAACCTACTCCTGTAGCTTCCAGCCAAACAAAAGACAGAAATATGAATTGAATATTTAGCTGAGGTAGATACACTCTTTGGAGAGAATAATCATTGGAGAAAGAAGCAGTGTTAATGCATAGGGACACAGCTCAGGGGGCAGGAGTGCATGGAGTGATGGACACAGAAAAGAGGTGACTGTCGGGAAGAAGTGGGAGGGGAGCTGCTGCATTGTGGTAAATTGTAGTCAATGTCATGAGACAAAGTGTATGTGAACTGCTCTGTGGATAGTGAATTTGCTCTGTAAATTTTCCAAATCACAATTAAAAAAAAAATACTGCCTTGGAAACCTGATGAAGGTTGATGTGTGTCAGAATCAACTTGATGGCCATAGGTTTTTTTTTTTTTTTTTTTTGTTTATTGACAAATAGGTTTGAAAGTAGACAAATAAATGGTACTGTTCCAGGTATGACAAATTAAAGTTGAATGATATCATATTCATCATCAAAA
>NW_006921993.1:219548-220324 GCF_000298275.1 Orycteropus afer afer | reverse complement strand
GGGGTCGCTGTGAGTCAGAAACGACTCGATGGCACTTAACAACAACAACAACAACAACAACCTACTTGATCTCACCAGAGGGAATACACTGGAATCAAATCTACATCTGTGGAAAGAAAAGGAGAATCTTAATATAATCACTCAGAACAAGGTCATGGGCCAACTGTGGAACAGACAATCAATATCTCATATACAAGTCCAAGTTGAAGCTGAGGAAAATTAAAACAAGTTCATAAGAGCCAAAATATTACCTTGAGTATATCTCACCTGTATTTAGAGACCATCTGAAGAATAGATGTGACACATTAAATACCAATTACCAAAGACCAGGCAAGTTATGGGATGGCATGAAGCACATCATGTGTGAAGAAAGGAAAATATCATTAAAAAGACAAGAAAAAGAAGAAGAAGAAGAAGAAGAAGAAGAAGAAGAAGAAGAAGAAGAAGACCAAAATGAATGTCAGACGAGATTCTGAAATTTGCTCTCAAACAGATAGTAGCTAAGGTGAAGGGAAGAAATGATGAGGTAAAAGATCTAAGCAGATTTCAAAAGGCAGCTGGAGAAGACAAAAGTAAATTATTATAATGAAATGTGCAAAACCTGCAGTTACATAACCAAAAACTAAGGACATGCTCAGCATTTCTTAAGCTAAAAAAACTTAAAAAAATTTAAGCTGTGAGTTGCAATATTGAATGATTCTATGTCAAAATATTAAACAATGCAGGAAGCATCAAAAGAAGATGGAAGGAGTACACAGAGAACAAAAAGAATTGGT
>NW_006921993.1:204907-219053 GCF_000298275.1 Orycteropus afer afer | reverse complement strand
TTTTTTTTTTTTTTTTTAATCGTTATAAAGTGAATCACAGAAAATACCATGGTTTTCCAGAAGAATGAATGAATCTGCTATAGAAAAAGTGCAGCTGGTATGCTCCTTAAAAGAGAGAATGTCTAGACTTCATCTCACCTGTATTAGTCAGAAAAAATGGAAGAAATACAACCTTGCTGGCAACTTGATGTAATCCCAGGAGAATGGTATTGAACTTCTGACCTACAGCCATGGATAATATTATGTGTAAACTTGGTTAAGCTATGGTGTCAAGTTGTGGTCCAGCACTAGTCTAGTTGCTGTTATGAAGTGTTGTTTTATGTCATCGAATTGGGTCCAACTAATAGTAATCATATGTGCAACAGAACGAAACACTAGCCAGTCCTGCATCATCCTCACAATTCTTGCTATGATTGAGCCCATTATTGTAACCACTGTGTCAATCAATCTAATTGAGGTTCTCCCCCTTTTTCTCTGACCCTCTACTTAAGTATGATTTCCTTCTCCGGGGAATGGTTGCTTCTGACAACATGGCCAATATCGGTGAGATTTTCAGTATTCTTTGTCAACACCAATTCAAAGGTATCAGTTCTACTTTGGTCTTCCTTATCCATTGCCTAGCTTTCACATGCACATGAGGCTGTTGAAAATACCTTGGTTTGGATCACTTGCATCGTAGTTTTCAAAGTGACAGTTTTTACTCGTAAACACTTTAAAGAGGACCTTTGCAGCAGATTTGCTCAATGCAATATGTTGTTTGATTTCTTGATCACAGCTTCCATGGACATTGATTGTGTATCCAAGTAAGATGAAATCTTGGACACTTTCAAATTTTTCAATTTATCATTATGTTGCTTATTGGCTCAGGTGTAAAGATTATTGTTTTCTTACTTAGAGGTGTAATATATACCCTTTAAGTATTAGCCATTATATTAAATGTGTATATTGTTGTTTTTGTTGTGTGCCGTTGAGTCAGATCCGACTCATAGTGACACCTCCTTGGGTGTCTGAGGCACTCTCACTGCCGTCGAGTTTGTTCTGACTCATAGCAACCCCTCCTTGGGTTTCTGAGGCAATATCTCTGCTGAAGTAGATTGCCTAACCTTAGTTCCGAGGAGTGGCTGGTGGATTTGAACCGCCAGCCTTCTGGTAGGCAGTCAAGTATCTTAGGCACTATGCTACCAGAGCTCCTAGGGAAGGGTCTAGTGTTTAATATTCATCAGCAAGTGCTTCAAGTCATCTTCCCTTTCAGCAAGCAAAGCTGTGCTATCTGCATATCTCAAATGGTTAGGGAGTTGGTTTTTATGAGCAGGTTATTATGAAGTACTTACATGTAATGAAATCAGTTGGCCTTAAGAAATGCAGATTACCGTCCATAATGTGGTGGGCCTCTACTAATCAGTTGAACGCTTTAAGAGAAAAAAGAGTTTCCCCAGGTATATTCTACCTTTAAATGATAGGCTTTTTGCCAGAAATCCTTCACTCTTCAATTCTCCTCTTGCCTGACCTACTGATTGTTGGACACAGGGCTGAGAAATCACGAGTTTGATACCTGATTGGCAAATTGTCTCTCTTTCTCCTTCTATCCATCCTTACATCCACCCAGCCACCTATCTATCTACCTATCTATTTACCACACTAGTTATGTTTCCCTAGAGAACTCAGACTGTAAGATAATAAAATTGTTGTTTAAAGATGTCAAATCTGTGGGAATTAGCCAGTGATAAAATAAAAAACTAATACTATGGGAATGATCACAATGAAAGAAAGCCATAGTATTTTGATGCATACTCTTTTACACATTTAACAAATTTTATTGAAGGCCATACAAGAGTCATGTACTTCATAGTATGATTTTGTGTTATTGGAACCAAGAGGATTGGGGACACAGAAAAAAACCTCAAAAATTCAGTATTAGGATGTAGATTAATTATGATTATCAGCAATTTGAAGTAATAGTATTCAATCTTTCAAAAATGCAGCTCACTTTTACAGATTATTAATGTAAAAAAGACATAGAAGTCAAAGGAAAAAGAAATAGAGGAAAAAAGCCAAAAAAAAAAAAAAAAAAGGCAAAAGAGTAAAGACCCTTGTATCTGCTTGTAAGAGACTTTAATTTGTTGTTCAAAACTTGGATGTAAGGATCAAAGATCAACAACAAGGATTGTTGTTTATATGAAAGAAAGCTATTCCTTAAAAAAAAAAAAATTGCTACAGTGGATGAAAAGATACATTTGTCATTTTCATGGGACCCTCTCAATTGTTTTAAATTATACTCCCCAGAAAAGAGTTCTGTACACTTTGTGAATTTATTCATAGGGTAAACTATTAGGAGCTGGAGTTCTGGTGGCATAGTGCCTAAGGCATTTGATTGCTAACCAGAAGGCTGATGGTTCGAATCTACCAGTCACTCCTTGGGAGGAAGGCTGGGCAATCTACATCAGCAGAGATACTGCCTCGGAAACCCAAAGAAGGGTTGCTATGAGTCAGGACCAACTTGATGGCAGTGAGGTTTTATTTTTTTTTGGTTTAGTCTCTTAGTTTTAGTTTGAAAAGATGCTTATGGAAAATTTATGATCTTTATAGAACTTAAATCACTAATTATAACATTGCTTTATTTTAAAAAGTTCTCATCTATATTTATTAAATTAGGATGGATTTAATGGGAGTTAATAATTAAAAATAAATAAATCTACTCTCAGCCCATTTAATCCATTTGTGTTTTTTTTTTTTTTTCCCTCCTTTTGCTTTTCTTCTTCCCATCCTTAGCATCTCTATTTCAGTACTTGAACAGAATATTTACAATTTAATTATTTGTTAATTAACAGCACAAAAAATATAAATCAAACTTTATTTGTGTGCTCAAAGATTTTCAATTATTATCAATAACTATGTTTAGATGTAGGAACTCTGGTGGCATAGTGCCTAAGGCATTTGCTTGCTAACCAGAAGAGTGGTGGCTCAAATCCACTAGACACTCCTCAGAAGGAAGGCTGGTCAATCTCCTTCCATAGTGATACCACCTTAGAGACCCAAGGAGAGGTAGCTATGATTCGGATGCGACTCAACAGCAATTAGTTTTTTTTTGTTTGTTTGTTTATGTTTAGGTGTAAATAACTATTAAAGTGATATTTTTTTTTGTTCTTCTCTAAAGACATCTGTCATCTTGTCTGAATTTTTACTTCCCTCTACCAATACTGGTTTTTTAAATTTAGATGTGAAAAATCATGACAATATCATATTTATTACTATGACCCCTGTTTCTCTAGACACCAGATTTATAGTACCTGTTTTCCAACTATAATTCTGTAGCATTTAGAAATTTTATTTTTAATATAAATCAAATGGAAAAATAAATATAAGTGATTTCTAAAGTTAAGAAATTCACTATTAAGAATATTTTAACTTTAAAAGCTAAGTGTAATCTCTTAAAAGTCAATAATAAAATAAACAACTCAAATAAAGAAGAGGAAACTATCTGATCAGATATCTCAAATCTATAAGACGTGTTGTTGTTGTATGCATTTGAGTCTATTCCTACTCACAGCAACTTTATAGTGAAGAGTGGAACTGTCCCAAAAGTTTTCCTAGGCTCTAATCTTTATGGAAACAGACTGCCTTATGTTTCTCTTATGAAGAAGCTGGTGAGTTCAAATCAGCAACCTTTGTATTAGTATCTGAACACTTGATCACTGTGCCAGCAGAATTCTTTCACAGAAGATATACAGATGAGAAATATGCATATGAAGATATACTCAACATCTTATTCTATTGGGGATATGAAAAAACAATGAGATACTACTAAACATCTAATATAATGGCTAATACCTAAAACACAAAAAATGCTGATGAGGATGTGGAGCAACTGGAACATCTTTCATTGCCAATGGGAATAAAAAATCATACACCACTATGGAAGACAGTTTGGAAGTTTCTTGCAAAGCTTACCATCCAGTAATTATGTGCCTAGGTATTTACCCAAGTAAGCTGATAACTTTTTTCCATAGAAAAACACCTTTGCCTGAATATTTATAACAATTTTTTTAAGGAGCTCTGATAGCATAGTACCTAAGGCACTTGACTGCTAACCAGAAGGCTGGGGGTTCAAACCCACTAACCACTCCTAGGAAGGAAGGCTGTGCAATCTACTTCTGTAGTGATACTGCCTTGGAAACCCAAGGAGGGGTCACTATGAGTCGGGTCCAACTAGACGGCACATAACAACAACAAACAACACTTGTCCATAAGTGTAAACAACCAAGATGGTTTTTGCTAGTGAATGAGTTGAGTGAACAAATTATGGTATATCCATACAATGGAATATTTTCCAGTGATAAAGAGATATAAGCTATCAAGCCATGGAAGAAAATCTAGAAAATTTAGAATATTGTTAAGTGAAAGAAGTCAATCTTCAAGGGTACATACAACTATATGGCATTCCTGAAAAGGCAAAATTATGAACAGAATAAAAATACTACTGGTTGTCAGAGATTAACAGGGATAAGGAAATGAATAGATGGACCACATGGAATTTTTAAGGTAGTGAAACAATTCCATATGACACTGTAGTGGTGAATACATACCATTGGGCATTTATCATAAGCCATAGGACTGTACAACACCAAGAGTAAACTCTAAACTATGGACTTTACTTAACAATAGTGTACCACTAGTGGTTCTTCAGTTGTAACAAATGTGCCATACTAATGTAAGATATTAATATAGGGGAAACTGTGTTGAGGGAGAAGGGTTATATAAGAGCTCTTTGTAGTTTCTGAATAATTTTTTAAAGCAAAAATCATTCTGAAAACTATTGCTGTTATATGCCGTCGAGTTGGACCCAACTCATAGCGACCTTTCCTTGGGTTTCCAGGGCGGTATCACTATGGCAGTAGATTGCTCATCCTTCCTTCTGAAAAGTGACCAGTGGGTTTGAACCTCCAGCCTTCTGGTTAACAGTCAAGTGCCTTAGACACTATGCTATCAGAGCTCCTACTCTGAAAACTAAAGACTATTAAAGAAAAGGGAGAAAAAAAGAAAAAAGGAACTAAATGAAATATGTAGTAAAGAACCAAATTCCAGGAATGAGGATAGAACTGAAACCTCGGTCCTCTATTCCCTCTACATGTCCTACGTAACTCTATCACTAGCCAGTAGGAGTCAGGCCTTACAAGAAGGGAAATTTTTGCTTGTTGCTACTAAACTAAGGTTCTACTTACAGTTACTAATTAAAAAATTATAAACAAAATCTCATATTTAAATATATTCTCATTAATTCACCAAATAATAAAACTGTTGGGTGTCACTGAGTAGATTCTAACTCATAGCAATCCTATAGGACAGAGTGTAACTGCCTTGTAGGGTTTCCTAGGTTGTCATCTTTATGGGAGCAGATCACCAGGTCCTTTCTCTCAGAGAGCAGCTGATGGGTTCAATCCACCTATATTTTGGTGAGCAGCTGAGGTCTTAAACTTTGTTCCATCAAAAAAAACAAAAACCAAACTCCCTGCCATTGAATTGATTCTTAACTGATAGCAACCCCCTTTGGATTTCCGAGGTGGTAAATCTTGACAGAAGTACATTGCCCACTCTTTTTTCCGTGGAGTAGCTGGTGAGTTTGAACCGCCAACCTCCTGGTTAGCAGTCAAATGCCTTAGACCCTACACCACCAGGGCTCCTTCATTCTCCTTAAATAATAAATTAGTAGAGTGTAAAAAACAAAAACACAAACAAAAATGGGAAAATAAAAAATGTAATGTATTCATCACCACCACCAATGACATCTCTCTTTTTCTCCTTCTCTCTCTCACACAGACACACACGCATATTAAATCCAGATATGTTTTTATAAACATGTTTCCCACACTTAAAAAGAAAGACTTTGTCTACAAAGCCTATAACCCCCAAATAATTCTTTTCAAAAGTCTATTAATTTGCTAACAATATCTCATTTCACACATACACACACACAAAAAAAAGAAGAAATATTATTTTTCCCACAGATTGTAATTAGGCACTGTCAACTTGGCTCAGATCCATAGTGATCTTATGTATAAGAGAGGGAAGTTGCCTGATCCTACGTCATCCTCACAATCATTGCTCATTTGAGTCCATTATTGCAGCCATTGTATCAATCCATCTCATTGAAGGTCTCCTTCTTTTTTGCTGACTTTGACTTTGACTTTATCAAGGATGATGTAATTCTCCAGCTATTGATCTTTATGGATGATGTGCTCAGAGCAAACAAGGCAAAATCTCACCATACTTGCTTCTAAGTAGAGTTTTGGTTGTACTTCCTCTAAGATTGATTTTTTGTTGTTGTTGTATACTATCAGTCCACAATATTTTCCATATTCTTTGCCAACACCACAGTTCAAATGCATCAATTTTTTTGGGGGGTGGTCTTCCATTTTCATTGTCCAACTTTCACATGTGTGTGGAGAAATTGAAAATATCATGGTTTGTGCCAGGCACATCTTCATCTTCAAAATGACATCTTGGCTTTGTAAGATTTTATAGTACTCTTTTGTTGCAAATTGGCCCAATGTAATATGGCATTTGATTTCTTGACTGTTGCTTCCAAACGCATTGATTGTTGATACAAGTATAATGAAATTCATGACAATTTTAATGTATTCACTGTGTATCTTAATGTTGTTTACAGACTTATATATGAGGATTTTAACTTTCTTCATGACCAATTATAATCTATACTTAAGGCTCCATCAGTAAGTGCTTTAAGCCATCTTAACTTTTGCCAAACAAGGTTGTGACATCTGCATATTGCTTGTTATTAATGATCCTTTGTTCATATCTAATGTTGGAGTAAATATCTTTAATATCTTATACTAGTAAATATTTGCTGAAGATAATTCAAAAACAGCTGTGGTTTTTTTTTTTTTTTTTTTTAAGCAGGGAACTGCTAGAATTTCAAGCTGGATTCAG
Organism: Orycteropus afer afer; assembly: GCF_000298275.1. Lineage (NCBI taxonomy): Eukaryota > Metazoa > Chordata > Mammalia > Tubulidentata > Orycteropodidae > Orycteropus > Orycteropus afer. Next base: position 212,108 of record NW_006921993.1, on the reverse strand, counting down.
AAGAAGATGTGCAATGAGGGATATAATTGCTTATGTCAGATAGATCTTGGCTGAATGCAGAGAATATCAGAAAGATATTTACCTGAATTTTAGCAACTATGCAAAAGTATGTTGGTCATAACTTATTATGGATAATATGAGAAGCATGGGAATTACAGAATATTTAATCTGCTCATGCAGAACCTGTCATTCAAATGAAATCAGGGGTACTGCACAGTTTAAAATTTAAAAATTGTGCACCAAAGTTGTATACTACTTCACTTTACGTATAGACAAGATAAACGAATTTTATTAATCTTTCCTCAAAGAATAGAGTAGGAGTTAGAGTGATCTGTTTTCTACATACAAAACTTGTAACATAACACTTCAAATATAATAAAAATTTCTAAAACAGAATAAGTATAATTAAAGATTGTTAAATATATATGACTATTCTTACTAGTAAACTCAGTTCAAATGAAGATAAATAACAGAGACAAATACAACACATTTACAGTTGTTCTACCTGTATGAGAAAATTATTTAGGTTATCAATATAGATTCTTATTTGTAGCATTAATCGTTTTACTCAAGTTGATTCATCCTGGTATTTACTTTATTTCTCAGGGAGCAATTCTATCAGACTCTGAATTATTCACCAAACCAAAGATACCTTCATATTCACATTAGCCAGGGTATAATACCTAAAACCTAAACATCCAGTATGTAAAATAAAAAATCAATTAAATTAAGTTCTATTAATTCCATCTGACTCTATGTCATGCATTTAATAGAGGGGACAAAGAAGTAGAAAGGATGATGCTACTGAAACTAATAGAAAACTGTCAACATTTTGTTCAAAAAATAATAGGTGAACTAGTCTAGTATTTCAATAGCTGATAAATAAAATCTTAATATCTAACTCTATTCAAGTAATGTCTATAACCAGCTATATTCTAGGTTTAAATACATTTCTAGGCATATTCCGATAAAGATATGCAGGGAATTTAAATATAGTGTTCAAGCGGGAGAAGTTTTGCATCTCAATTCCCTGAAGGAATATGTAGTTGAGATACAGGATAATGTTGACGCTTTATGCAGATCTGTAAGGGAAAATTAACCTGCACCAGGAAGCATGTAGCATCCCTAATAAGGGAGAAAGTAGCCTGAACACAATGAATTATGTTAGATACCCTGTAGGCACCAATGTGAAAGTAAGTTCTCCCTGGAAGCAGAGAGTCCTACTTCCTGCTGCAAGTAGGTAAAGACCTCTTTAGTTTACATAGGGAAAATATTTCAAGAAGAGTACAAAAAGCTGTCAGCTACAGCTGCCAAGAAGTAATACAAGGGTAATTGGAGGATGTGATCAGTTTCAGTAAGAGAAAGGAGCAGCAGAAAATCCATTGTTTCTAAAAATCATGAAAGGAACAAGATAGCAAATCATTGACCTCTTTTCTATCTTTTATTCATATAGATAAAAATATTGCTGTTATAATAAGGCCATTGTACAATAATTTATTAATTCTTTGAACAGATAAATAATTTTTCTTTGTGTAAGGCCCTGTGCTATGTGATGTAAGTAGAGAAAAAGTGGAACAGAACAAATAGGAAGATGAGAACCACTGTAGGTAAAGTAGAGCTAACATTGTTCTCTGCCACATGGAACAGACTTTAAACAGGGAAGTACTCACAAAAGGATGTTTACAAACTATATATTGTAAAGAAAATATCAAGTATGCAATGATATACGAAGGAACTTTAGACAATTTCAATATTTAGATTTTGTTAGAGAAGAAAAAGACTCAGAGAACAAGAGAGCCTACTAGTAGAGAACTCAAGACAGAAGAAACATTTTCAGAAGTAAGAGGTCATCAACATTTGATACTGCACTTGTATAAAGTTTAATATGTGGGCAGAAAAAACAATATAGAGTTTGGCAACTTTGTGACTTTACCATCTTGGTTTTGGTAGTTGGAAGACAAAAGATTTAGCATCTAATGTTTTCTCTTTTCTCAATAATAAGTGGGACAAGCCTTTGATCTGAGATGGAAGGAATGGGTGTGGGATATATACTGTTCACTGGAATGAGAAAGTGAGTGTACTATGGGAACAGTAAAATGATAAGGAAATGTTGTAAGCCAGTTTGTATCTTGAGATATTAAACTTCAAGCATGATTAATGTACTTGGCTGGATGTATAATTCAGTTGGTGTTCATGGGCCCAGAGCAGGCATATTTTAGAGAAGGCGTAGAGTTAGAATTTTGGAAGGTAAATATTATACAGATCAGGAAGAAAGGGAAGGATGGACAGTAGCATCAGGGAATTAAGTCAAGTATGCTTATCAATAAATGATTAAATTGATGGACCTCAGATCTAAACTAGTCAATAAAGAAGCAGGATATAGATAAAGGATGGAATATAAGCAAATAGTAGGATTAATGGATGGGGGGTATAATGTGGCAGAAGTGGTAGAAGAAAGCTGTACTCATATCATTTGACAAAACAAACTGAAAGGAAAAAGGGTTTTGTTTATTTATTTATTTTATTTTTTTAAGGTTGGGGTATTTTCATTTGAAATTTTCAAAATGTCAGATTTCTTTCATTGGTTTTAATTTCTTAATTGTATTCATAAGAGGAGTCAGTGAAGAAAATTTGTGGAATAATTTATAGATAAGGAAATAAAGAAACTGAAGGACTGAGTGCTATCTGAAAATACTATCTATGTGGACTTTAAAGTTGCCAAGAATTATAACAGAAACTGTAATGGAGTAAAACTTTGAGCCAAGAACTAAATTTATACCGAATTACAATGACAGAGCAATAGAAATAAGAAAGATGAGTGAGTGGTTCATATGAATGTTGCCAGCCTTAATGAAACAGAATGTTTTTCACTTTGGAAGCTAGAAGGGACTGTTGTAGTATGACAGCCAAATTTCTATTAGATTTTTTATATAATTTATATATTTTTTTGAATAAAATAGGTACCTTCAAATTAACATCACTACTAATTACTAAGGAAGTAGAAAATTCAGCACACATTCAAGTTTCTTTAATATCAAAGAGGTAAATATTCTGAGATTTTTCAGTAGGTCAGCAATTTTGCATATTGCTAATTTGGATTTCCAGGATCAAAAGGAGGAAAGATTTAGGAGGTTGAATTTAGGAGATATCTGTGATTAAAGGAGGCAGGTAACAGTTGGAAAATAAATTTGGGCCATAAGGAATGTTTTGAGGTACAAAGAAAAAGGAATATGAAACATTGATATATTTGGTCCTGTCCATATTGAAAGCTTGGGTGGGTAGTTAGCTCTGGTTCCATGTGTGTTGATGATTTAAACTGAGCAGGGTTAGGCATCCAATGTTTACCAGTTGCATCTTCAAGCAATATGGAGTCATGTTACAAAAAAAGGGGTTGTGACTTATTACATTCCAGCTCTTACTATCCTTGTCTTACACTTTGTTTCATATTCTCCACATAGTATAATTCCTTTAGGACAGTGAGCAAACTTGTTTATTTTTCTTTTTTCCCTTTTTCTTGCTCTTCTAGAATTATGGAACAAACCATATTTGTACTGAATTAAATAGGATAAATAGAGATTATATGACACAAATGCTGCTTACTTACATCTTTTCTATATTTAATAGAATTACTTTAATATTTAAATTGAAGTTATTCATGCATGTTCTGATTGCCTAGTGCTGCTCTGATAGGAATATACCACAAATGGGATGGGTTGAACAAACAGGAGTTTTTTCTCTTATAGTTCGGGAGGCTAGAAGTCCAAGTTCAAAGTGCTCTAGGGGCTGTGTGAAAGCCCCTCGACCTTGGGCTTCATCTCTGCCTCTTGCTCCTGGCCCACTGAAGCTAGAGGCATCTCTTCACTCAGGCAGCTACTGGCTGCTGAGGCTAACAAGCCCAAAGTCGACAAATAAAATGGCACAGTCCAAATGTCACCAAACCGCATGGCAGGCCATTGATTCAAGCCCATTGAAAGTCCCAAAGTTGGCAGAGCATGGCAGGCTGCTGAACAACAACACGGCTACATGCAGGGCCCAAGTGTGAGATTGTTCCCCAAAACTTCTCCTTATGTGTAGGAAGCAGACCGTATTCCGAAGGCAGCTACTAAGCTGCTCACAGTAGATTCCACCATGGAGTTGATTACCAGTCTCACCATGGGGAATACTACATCAAGCTGCCCAGCCACTCGACTAGGCCCAGCCAACTTGGCACACAAACATAACAACTACCACAATGCACATACTTTAAGCAAGCACCTACTTTTACAAAACTTTATAAGGCAAACAACAGTCTCCAGAAAGCTTTTCTTTCTTTAAGGACCAACATAATTTTAGCTGATTCTTTTGGCATTTACATTTATTTCTCATGTTGTTCACATTTTGACTTTTGACTTTTAGACATTATCTTTAATATTGAGATTTTAAAGTTGATTTAGATTTGGAGCTAAATTTTCTGTTAGGTCAAAAATCTAGAAATGATAAAACCATGTACTTTACAGATAAAGTATTTTTTCAGTTAATTTAATTTTTGAATACATATACACACATTCACACTTACACCTTAGGATAACATTCATCCAAGAACACTTTATTCTCATATTTGAACTTTAGATTTAACAACTTTCCAATGCTCTTGATTTAAGATATATGAAAGTGAGATAATAGTTTGAAGCTACATGTCCATTTCAAAAGTGAATTTTCACTAAATGTCACAGTGTAGCTCTCTGCTGTTTTTCTAGAATGACTATATTGGTTCCCAGAAATAAACTATATTTATAGAAAGTTATACCCTATAACTCCAGGGTAATATTGTGTACTGGCTTTGAACTTGAAAGGTCTCTATATTGCTTCACATACCCTTTTATAATTTAAATGCAACTGAGTGCACATAACAGTTAAAGAGATAGATTCTTGTAAAAACAAATGATCTAGTGTACTTGGTATGAAGCTTATTCATAGGTAGATACAATATTTTACATACAGGTACTGAATAAGTACTCTAGGATTCTAAATAATGACACTTCCATTTACAAAGATATTTAAAATTAAGAACACAGTTTATCTGTATGTGTTTGTATATGCTGGTTTTGTCTACACATATAACATCAGCAACAATACTATGAGCAACTCATGTTTTCTGTTTTCATTCTTTTACAGATATTTCTACACCAAGTATATGTTACTTTTTAAATTAGAAATAATAATAATAATAAAAGCCTTAGTGACTTATGAAATCAATGGGTATTTTACAGGAAAATACCCCAAAAGTTTTAGATATTTGGATTTGAATCTCATATAAATTATAAATCTGTGGGCTAGATGGGGCTACTCAAAGGTTGGGTGATAATAATATATGAAGAGGAGAAAAGCAGGAAGATAGGCTAAGGAATACTAAGAATTCATAAATGCAAAGAGAGAGTCTATTCAAGAAACAGAGAAAGGTAAGTGCAAAAGTTAAGAGAAATTCTACTAAAACTATTCTTTTCAAGAATATGGGTAAATAGCAAACACTAAAAAGAAGATAATTTAATCTGGACAAAAAATATTAGTTTTTATTTCAGTAAAACATTAAGAAACTTAAAAAAAATAAATGTAGTGGAGTCTGAGTTGGGATTTCAGGGTGTTCAGGAGAAAGTAGAAATAAAGCAAATAAACAATGCATGTAGTTTACCATTCATTAAGAAGCCTCCTTGTAAGGCAAATATGAAAATAACTTGAGTAGGTTTATATGTCAAAAAGTAAAAAAGCAGCTGAAAAAGACACCTGAGTAAAAAGAGATTAGTCACCTGATATTTTCTCCCAAATTAGATAAACACAGGCAAATTTGAAGAATGCTAATTAAATTAGCGAGGGGATAGCCACAGATTTGAAACTCAAAAGTGTGAATTTTAAAAGTTACTAGTCATACCTTTGCAAAAGAGGTGCAAATGACAGTGATTGGGGGATATTTCAATTTTGGAAACTTATAAGATGATGTATAAGTTTTTCTGTTTTTCTGAGGCATTAGTTCTCAAACTTAAGCATATATTGGAATCATTTGGATGACAATAAAATACAGATTTCTGAGTTCCGCTCTCAAAGTTCCTGATTTCAGTGATATGTGTGTGGCTCAGTAATATGCATTTTGAACAAACTCCTATATGATGATCATACTATTAATACAGAGGAAGGAAAAACAGAATGCAGTGAACAAGGAGTGATATAGAGCATTAGTCGCTATATCACTTGCCCAGGTTAAAGATGACCATCTTGAGACAGAACCTGTACTAATCAAATTATAATGATTTAAATGAGTAATAATGTACTCATGTTCACATAAGTAATTAAGTAAACTCTTCAGGTGTGGGAAGGCATAAAAGAGTTCACCTACATCATATATACATTGGCAGTGAATATTGCTACATATATATTTGCACGTGTTCAAATATATCCAAGTATATAATAGAGCATATAGGAGGCACAGTCATGAAAACCTCAGAGCCATAACCAACATCCTGTTGGAACTGAGATACTGGGCTTGAGGGCTAGGGACCAGAGTCTTGGGAGACATCTAGGTTGGCTGGCATAATATAGTCCATAAAGACAATATTCTACAACCTATATTGGTGACTAGTGATTGAGGTCTTAAAAGCTTACAAGTGGTCATCTAATTTAAAAAATTGGTCTCTCTCTGTCCAGAGTAAAGAAGAGTAAAGAAAAACAAAGACTCAAGTAAACAATTAGTGTGAAGGGATAATGGACCACATGAACCACAGCATCCACAAACATGAGATCAGAAGAACTAGTTGGGACCTGGCTCCACTGCCAACCACTCTGACCAGTAACACAATAGAAGACACCAGATAGGTGGGAGAAAAATGGAGAACAAAATTCATGAAACAACCAAACTCATTGGTGTGACAGGGATTGATGTAATCCCCAAGACTATGACCCCTAGGTACCCTTCTAACTTTGAACTGAAGACCTTCCCAAAGATCACCTTTCAGCTCCATAAAATAAAGGCTATAAAGTCACAATAACACCTGGGAGAAATATGATCCTCGAAACACTCAACTATATAAGACCAAAATGGCAGCCTTTGCCCAGAAGCAAAGTAAAGAAGATAAGAAGGAACAGGAAAACTGGGTGAATTAAAAGAAGTTGTTGTTGTTGTTCAGTGCCGTCGAGTCGTTTCTGACTCATAGCAGCCCCATGCACAGCAGAA
>NW_006921993.1:198219-199897 GCF_000298275.1 Orycteropus afer afer | reverse complement strand
AAGAATGTGGCATCCAGATTGGAGGAAGAATCATTAACAACCTGAGATATGCAGACGATACAACTTTGCTTGATGAACGTGAGGATGACTTGAAGCACTTAGTGATGAAGATTGAAGAATACAACCTGAAGTATAGATTACACCTCAATATAAAGGAAACAAAAGTCCTCACAACTGGACCTATTGTGAGACCATGTTTCTATATAACCACGCTGTATGTAACCATTTTTAAGTATGTAGCCATTTTGCAATATGCCTTAGCATTTACATCACACTTTAGTGCTTTATTTACTGGAAAAACCACTAGGAGTCCTGACTACCCCCACCTCATCGATACTCCCTAGCATACTCCCTAGAAACAACCAATCAGTAAATAGCAAGAAAATGCCTTACCTAAAATAGTTAGAAATGACAGTTTGCGGCTTTGGCCCCCAAGACAGAGCCAATCAAGTAGGAACAACTAGCAACTTGAAAAATGTCAACCAATCCTGTAATTTTCTGGTTGAAACTTCATCATTTATGCTGTAACCCCTATAAAAACCCTGTTACCCCTGAGTTCGGGGCTCTCAATCCTGAACCGCTGTGTCGGTGATGGTTGAGCGTCCGAGCTCGAGCTTGAATAAACAACCCCTATGCTTTTGCAGTAGAATTGGCTCCTTGGTGGTTTTTGGGGATTCAAGATCTGGGCGCAACACTATAAGCAGCATTACAATAAATGGTAAATGGAGAAAGATTGAATTTGTCAAAGCCTTCACATTGCTTGGATCCACAATTTAAACAAAGGGAAGCAGCAGTCAGGACATCAGATGCATAACACTGGGCAAGTCAGCTGCAAAGGATCTCTTTCAAGTGTTGAAGAGCGAAGATATCTCCTAGAGGACTAAGGTGTATCTGACACAAGCCCTGATTTTTGCAATTGCCTCACATGCATGTGAGAGCTAGACAATGAATAAGGAAGATTGAAGAAGAATTGACGCTTTTTAGTTGTGGTGGTGGTGAAGAATGCTGAAAGAACCATGGACTGTTAAAAGAACTAACAAATCTGTCCTGGAGGAAGTGCAGCTGGAATGCTTCTTGGAAGCAAGAATGGCCAGACTTAATCTCACCTACTTTGGTCATGTTGTAAGAAGGAACCATTCCTTAGAGAAGGATGTCATGCTTAGTAAGGTGGAGGGTTGATGAAAGAGGGGAAGTCTCTCAATGAGATGGATTGACACAGTGGCTGCAGCGATGGGCTCAACTATAGCAGGAATAGTGGAGCTGGCACGGGCCTGGTGGTGTTTCGTTCTGCTGTACTTACGGTCGCTTTGAGTTGGAGATGGCTCCATGGCACCTAACAACAACAACATACTTCTTTGCTCAAAGTGAGAGACTGATAGTTACATTTTAAATGGGCCATTCACAAGCTTTTAAGATCCTGTGGCTAAGAAGTTATTCTAACTTTGTCACCTGTAAGTTTTATACTGCATATGGATATTTTGTGCTGAGGAGCAAGGATGTCTCATTGAGGACTAAGGCGCGCCTGACACAAGCCATGATATTTCCAATCACCTGGTATGCATGTGAGAGCTGGACAATGAATAAGGAAGATCGAAGAAGAGTTGATGCTTTTGAGTTGTGGTGCTGGCGGAGAATGCTGAAAGTACCATGGACTGCTAAAAGAACTAACAGATTGTCC
>NW_006921993.1:196744-198039 GCF_000298275.1 Orycteropus afer afer | reverse complement strand
TGATGGGCTCAAGTATAGCAATGATTGTGGGGCTGGCGCGGGATCGGGCAGTGTTTCGTTCTGCTGTGCATGGGGTCGCTATGAGTCGGAAACGACTTGATGGCACTTAACAACAACAACAACAATGGATATTTTTATAGCTTGTATAAATACATATGTAGGAATATTGTTTGCCAAACCTATATATAGTTGTGGGTATATTCCCATTGTATGTGTTTTTGTACATGCAAAAAATTTCTTTATTTTCTCCATAATTGATGCAATCAACCTGATGAGCTATTTCCTCTACGTAGTGAAGACATGACTGAATTTTAATCTTATCTGAGGCAATGATTCAGTCTATTCAAGTTAAATCTCAATCTCTTTAGACTGAAATTCTATATCTCTTAAATTCAGTGCCCCCCTTCAATGAGTCTTTCCAAAATAACATCTCCATTTGGTTAAGTGGTGTGGATTTAAACAATTTATGAGACCAGAGAAATCCCACATCAACAGATCTACGTGATGTAGTTAGAGATCTTTTTAGGTCTAATGTGAAATTTCTATTCAGGAATAACTGACATACCATTAGTCACATCCTTGGGCATTCTCTTATCTTCTGCTGCTGAAATCTGTGAGTGGCATAACACTTGTTCACCTGTTTCAGTCATTTTCATTTTGTTGCAATCGGTGGTAGTCTCTAGCTGATTGAACTCATCACACTTCTCTCTGGTTCTGAGAACACTTGGTTTTGTCCTCTTGTTTATATGGCCCCCAGCCTCAGATAACTCTTCTCTCTCCATGGTCTCATTTAGGTCTTGTCTGCATTACTTGCTTGGGCACATGGGAACTTCCAATTCTCTCCTGTGACACAAGGAAAAATCAAGTAGATTAGGCTAAATTTATGTGACAGGCTGCTATTTTTTGCTCAGGCAAAAGAAATCAGAAGTAGAAGAATTGGAATCCATTTGCAAGTGCCTACCTCTGCTACCACTGCTTGCTTGCTTTCTGAAACAACTGTTAGAAGCAATGATGTATTAGGGGCTTTATAGCTCCTCTTCATTACATTCTTCTTCCCTCTCTAGAAAGTTTGTTTTGTGATGTCAACAAGGTTAAAAAAAAAATTATAAGGTCATTTTATCTCTCAAAAATCATATTTTTAAGCTGATTGTATTATATAATGGTTGTTATTGTTGTTGTTGTTAAGTGCCGTCGAGTCGTTTCTGACTCATAGCGACCCCATGCACAGCAGAACGAAACACTGCCCGATCCCGCGCCAGCCCCACAATCACTGCTATACTTGAGCCCATTCATCG
>NW_006921993.1:191655-195090 GCF_000298275.1 Orycteropus afer afer | reverse complement strand
AAAAAAAACCTGCCAATACAAATCTCCAATTTGTACATATTCAATTATTTTTAGAAATAGACTAAATAAGCAGGTTTTAGACACTTAGACTCTACCTGCTTTATATGCTCCATGAAGCTGCATCCAACATTTGGTAGCCCTCCAAACCAAAAACCCAACTCACTACATGGAGTCAATTCCAACTCATAGCTACTTGCATTGGATTTCCAAGGCTATAAATCTTTACAAAGGTAGACTGACCCAACTTTCTCCCACACACAAGGACTTGGAACTCTCTAGGCCAAAGACTCAAAAGCTTGCTGCTAGAGAACATCATCTAGGGGCACATAAGATTTTCTTCATCCCTTCTTTTCCCTGGGGTTTTTCCCTGCCTTCTTTCCCTTTTGATGCCTCCTTTAGCCTGTTTCCCAAAGACTTCCTGCTCTAGGGGACCACCCAGTATGTGTAGCTGTCAATATTTTGACCTACTAAACAACTTGTGCAAAGCTGTTTTTGTGGTTATATATATATATATATATAGAGAGAGAGAGAGAGAGAGAGAGAGACAGAGACAGAGAGACAGAGGGACAGAGAGAGAGAGAGAGAGAGAGAGTTGTTGTTGTTGTTAAGTGCCATCAAGTCGTTTCTGACTCGTAGAGATCCTATGCACAGCAGAATGAAACACCACCCAGTTCTGCACCAGCTCCATAATCCTACCTGTACTTGAGCCCATCGTGGGCGCTACCATGTCAATCCATCTCATTAAGAGCCTTCCTCTCTTTCGTTGATCCTCCACCTTAAGAAATATGACATCTTTCTCCAGGGAGTGGTGCCTTCTGACATCATGAACAAAGTAGGTCAGACGAAGTCTGGACATTCTTACTTCCAAGGAACACTCCGGCTGCACTTCCTCCAGGACAGACCAGTTAGTTCTTTTAGCTGTTCCAGTATTTTCAGCATTCTTTGCCAACACCACACTCAAAAGAATCAACTCTTCTTCAATCTTCCTTATTCACTGTCCAGCTCTCACATGCATGAGGCGACTGAAAATACCATGGTTTGCGTCAGGTGCACCTTAGTCCTCAAGGAGACATCTTTACTCTTCAGCACCTGAAAGAGGTCCTTTGCTGCTGGTTTGCCCAGTGTGTCATCTGATAACTTGACTGCTGCTTCCATTGGTGTCTATTATAGAACCAAGCAGTGTGAAGTCTTTGACAACTTCAATTTTTCTCCTTTTATCGTGATGCTGCTTATAGGTCCAGTTGTGTGGATTTTTGTTTTCTTTATATTGAGATGTAATCCATAATCAGTAATCCATACTGCAGACTGTATTCTACAATCTTCATCAGTAAGTGCTTCAAGTCATCCTCACTTTTAGCAAGCAACGTTGTGTTGTCAGCATATCACAGGGTGTTACTTGTTCTTCCTCCCATTCTGATGCCATGTTTTTCTTCATATACTCCAGCTTCTAGGATTATTTTCTCAGTTTGTTCTTGTTGTTGTTGTTATGTGCCATTGAGTTGGACCCAACTCATAGTGACCCCTCCTTGGTTTCCGAGACAATATCACTACAGAAGTAGATTGCTCATCCTTCCGAAGAGTGGCTGGTGGGTTTGAACAGATTGAATAAGCATGGTGAAAGGATACAACTTGACACACTCCCTACTTGATTTTAAACCATGCAGTGTCCCCTTGATCAGTTCTAATGACAGCCTCCTGGTCTATGTACAGGTTCCTCATGAGTACAATTAAGTGTTCTGGAATTCTCATTATTCTCAATGTTATCCACAATTTGTTATGACTCACAGAATCAAATACTTTTGCATAGTCAATAAAACACAAGTATACATCTTTCTGGTATTCTTTGCTTTGAACCAAGGTACAACACATCAGCAATTATATTCTTTGTTGTACGTCCTCTTGTGAATCCAGCTTGCATTTCTGGAAGTTCTCTGTCAATATACTCCTGAAACTGTTTTTGAATTAGGTTTTGCAAGATTTCACTTGCATACAATATTAATGATATTGTTTGATAATTTCCATTCTCTGGGATCACTTTTCTTTGAAATGGGTACAAATATGGATCTCTTCCAGTCAGTTGGCCAGGTAGCTGTCTTCCAAATTTGGCATAACTGAGTGAGTGCCTCCAGTGGGGTATCCATTTGCTGAAACATCTCAGTGGATATTCTGTCAATTCCTGGAGGCTTGTTCTTTGCCAATTCCTTCAGTGTGCAGCTTTGACTTCTTTCTTCAATACCATCGGTTCTTGAACATATGCCACCTCCTGAAATAGATGAAGACAGTTCTTTTTGGTATGGTAAGTCTGTGTATTCCTTGTGTCTTGTTTTGATGCTTCCTGCATCATTCAATACTTTGCCCATAGAATCTTTAAATATTGCAACTTGAGGCTTAAATTTTTTCCTCGGTTCTTTCAACTTGAGAAATACCAAGTGTGTTCTTCCGTTTTGGTTTTCTAACTCCAGGTCTTTACACCTTTCATTATAGTAATTGGCTTTGTCTGTTCTAGCTGCTGCTCTTTGAAATCTTTTGTTCAGCTCTTTTATCTTGTCATTTCTTCCATTTGCTTAACTACTCTTAACCTAGAGACTCTTCTGACATCAATTTTGGCCTTTTCTTTCTTTCCTGTATTTTTAATGACCTCTTGCTTTCTTTCTGGATGATTCTCTTGATGTCATCCCACAATTCTTTTGGGTTTCAGTCATTGGTGTTCAATGCATCAAATATTATGCTATCATTGATAGCACTGTACTTCAGGATCGATCTTAAAGCATCCTTTGTGATGATGAGTGCTACACCTTTCTTCTTCAAATTGTCATTCCCTGTATAGTAGATCATATAGTTGTCTGATTCAAAATGGCCAACACTAGTCCATTTCAGCTCATAATACCTAGGATATCAATCTTTATGCATTCCATTTCATTTTTGACAACTTCCAATTTTCCTAGATTCATACTTCATACATTCCATGTTCTTATTATGAATGGATGTTTGCAGCTGTTACTGCTCAATTTGAGTTGTACCATGTCAGCACATTATGGTCCCAAAAGATTTACTTTGTCTATATCATTATGGTTTATTCTTCTGTGATGAGACAGCTCTTTCCCAGTCCTATTTTGAGTGCCTTCTGATCCACGGGACTTGTCTTTCTGCACTCTGTCTGACAATGTTTTCAGGCTATTCATAAAGTTGTCCAGTAATGTATCAGACAGTGCTTCTCTGTTATTTATAAGGTTTTCCCTGGCCAATTCTTTGAGAAGTGATGGCCTCTTCCTTCTTCCTAGTCTATCTCAGTCTGTAAGCTGCCTTGAAACCTCTGTACCATGTTCTAACCTGCTGGTATTTAGAACACCAGTGGCACAGCCTCATACCTCACAACAATGTGCAAACCCCATAGGATGACAAAGTGACAGACCAGCCTGTCTCCCTAAGCTGTTC
>NW_006921993.1:185538-191394 GCF_000298275.1 Orycteropus afer afer | reverse complement strand
ATATATATATATATATATATATATATGGTGTATATGGTGTACAAATCTTTTCTGAGGGTGGGCTGTCCCCATTCCCATAATGGGCTAAATTAGAAGAAGCACTCTGTAGATAAGTGTTTTGGGTCACTGAAAGGAAACAGGATGGCCTTGTCTCTGAAGACCATATTCCTGCCACTTTTTGGACTCTAGAAAAAAGTCACTTTCCTTTTAAGCAGATACACAAACAAGAGAAGCAAGGTGGCCCTTGCTTGAAGTTGCTTATCAAAACTCTACCTAAAGAAGAAGTAGGAGCTTAAACTCCCAGGTGAGACAAGAATTAAGGAATGTTCTTGAGGAGATAAATGAGGATTATCTAGAGAAGGAGACAACATGGTCTTACTATAATAATAACTGGTTTAATGTACTCTCCACTTTGCCAGTCACCACTTGCAAAGTGATAAAGACAGAAAAAGTAAACAAGCAGGACAAAGAAGGAGGGGTCAAATATTAGATGAAGGAAATCTCTCCTCGTCTTCTTGAAGAGGCTCAGTCTCTTCTTAAAGGTCTCACCAAGGAACCAACTGAAAGGAAGCTGATTGGATGTATAGAATGTATTCGACAGGGAGATAGCTCCACCAAGCATGTTGAAATTAAAAAGATTTCTGTTATACCATGAGATACAAAAAAGTTGTTCCTGTAAAGGACCCTGCACAATTGGTAGAAAATTGGTTGTTTCACAGAGAAAATCCCTTCTTCCATTACTGGAATGGACCTGGTTAGTCAGCAGGTATCTTATTTGGAATACGTCTCAGGCTTTTAGGATATTGGTATTTAGCATCTGAGGGAACCAATGATGTAGTGGTTAAAGCATTTGGCTGATAAGGAAAAGGCTTTTGGTTTGAAACTTCCATCTGTTCCATAGGAGAAAGATGAGGCAGTCCTCTTTTATAAAGATTTACAGCCTTGGGAATCCTATATGTCAGTTCTAGTCTGTCCTAAACAGTTGCTATGGGTCAGAATCTAGTTAATGACAGTGGGTAGTGGACAAGTTGTCCCTGAGGGTGATATACCACAGTAGTGCCTACATCAAGGCATTGAAGGCCCATTGCCTGTCATAGACGGCTTAGTTACAGAAGGAATACTGATGTCTACCATGTCACCTTTCATCCTTAGTATGGCCTGTGCTTAAAACTGCAACTAAAGAATGAAAACTAATCGTAGATTATAGAAAACTAAACAACATTGTTCTCTTATTAAAGCACCTCTACCTTTCATCAATCCCTTAATTGATGACATTCAAAGTGATATGGGTAGGTAGTTTAGAATTATAGACTTGGATAATATGTTCTATTCAGTAAATTTTTTTTGCAGGACAGTCTAGCTTCTTCACCCTCCATCTGGACAAGGAGTAGACTTGGACCAAAAACTGTGGGACCATTGTCATCCTGTACATACTTATCATACAGTGCAAGTTAAGTAAACCATTACCACTATCAGAAGAAGGAGGTGTCCTTACCTGCTGCCTATGTATGTTGCTCCTTTAATAAACCTGGACTTAATCTGGAAACACAGGAAGTGAAAATAATTGTCCCCAGACCAGGTAATACCATGTGGGCCATACACAGGGGACAGTCAGATGCCCTATTATTTGTGACAGAGGACCTCAAATGTTAACCCCTATTCTGTTGTGTGTCCCTTTCTTATCAAAGAAGTTACCCTCACCAATGTTGCTATATGTGGGTTAGGTAACACTGAAATCTCTACAAAAAATAAAGGACATACACAAAATGGGTCGTAATATCACTCTATTGACTAAACGAAGTGATTAAATCAAAATTATTTCCTTTTATGATGTTTTATCCTGACTATACTCCCACTTAATGGGAAGAATGGCTATAAACAAATTGGCTTTGAAATCTTAGTTTATGTTCTTATAGAATTCTAGGTTTTAGATATGCTGTGTTGCTGGTTACAAAATCAAAGATTATGGAGTCACTTACAATTTAGATCACAAAATAAATTATGACTGGAAGGCTTGAAATATTATCATTCTTTGCTCATATCAGTACACTAAAATGAGAACTCTCCAACTAAAACTATACAAATAAATAAATAAATAAATAGAACCTCACTGCCATCAAGTTGGATTCAACTCATAGCAACCCCTCCTTGGGTTTCCAAGAAGTATCACTATGGAAGTAGATTGCTCAACTTCCTTCTGAGGAGTGGCTCGTGGGTTTGAACCTCCAGCCTTCTGGTTAGCAGTCAAATGTCTTAGGCACTACACCACTAGAACTCCTTGCTAAAACTATACCAAATAAAAATTTCTATTTCAGAGATTTTCTATAAAAATTGGCCAAAAATATTTGAAATGTATTAGAATATTTTACAAAAACATTTTTTTCACTACCAAATATTATACATCTGGAATTGGATATACTCAAGCTAATAAAATTTAAGCTTGAGACTCCTTACTTGGATGGAGCCTTAGGAGTGGACATGTTCTACTTCTCAAATATTAATGTAAAATTTCCAAAAGAATTTTTTTGTATCCTTTTATCTCAAACTTTGCATGTTGAATTAAAGAGGACTGGATTAAAGATGTTAATACTCCCTTGGTAGTTATAGTCTAATTTTACTTTCCTTCAATCTGGACTGGACTTACTAGTTCTCTTGAACAATAAAATGTGGAGAAGAGACATTTTGAGACATCCAGGTCTAGATCATGACAAGTCTTGCTGTAGAAGTCTTCTCTAGATCATGAGAATTCTTTTGTGGATATTCATTTTGGGGAGGCCAGTCACTATGAAATATGTCTAATTTTCTCCAGACCACCATGTTGTATAGAAGTTTAAGTTAGCTATTTGGAACACAAGGTGGAGCAATTCTGTCTCTTCATTATTTGTTCCAGTGTTCCCAGCCCAGTCATCACACATGTGTGTGAAGAAGCTATATTGCACATTACAGCCCCAGTATACATCATGTGAAGACTAATCAAGGTGCCAGATGCCAAAAATAACCAACTTGTCAAACAGGTCCAGTAACTCCAGCCATTCAAGCCACATTACTTGAGATCCCAGACACCATGAGGTAAGAGTATCCCTTCTTTGTCCTACCCAAATAACAATCTATAGGATTGTAGAGATTGAGAAAATCGTCATTTTTTAAACTACTAACTTTTAAGACAATCTGTTACACAGTGACACACACATATTTCAAGCCTCATGAAAGCTGGGATCTACTTTGCTTGATAACAAAAACATTTAACAAAATCTACTAATCCATACTTTCCTTTTAGATTTGATATTATTTCTCCTATTAACTTTAGAGAAAAGGCATTTTTGAACTGGCTGTTAATTATATGATCTTCTGATTGGGAGCCTCTATATGTCTCGATTCATTGAACATATTCACATCGTCAAAATGACAACTTCTTAAAATCTACTGAAGCAAGTGTGCATATAGGCTTGTATAGTAGAAGAAATAATACTTTCACATTTCTAAGTACAAATAATTTCAAACCTTAAAAAGTCTATTTGTACAATTTAAATGCAATTAAAATTATCACATGCCTATTAGAAATAAAGCTGAAGAACACTATACATATTAGATTCCTTACATTAGCAAATAAGGTAATTAAATATCTTCCTTTGAGAAAAAAAAAAATCTAAAAGCCCAAGAATTCTTTTTTTTTCTTCTTGTTTTTGAAGCACTATGGATTATACTTTTTCTCTTGAAAACTAAAATGTTAATTAATCAGTTTTAAGACAGTTCCTCCTTCATAAAAATGTTTAATACCTTGTAAACTAAATTGACATTTCTTAAACAGCAATTAAAAAAAAAACAGTGATTTTAGTATTCTCGCCTAACATTAAACAATATCAGTCATTTGTTTCCATGAAAATAGACTTGAGAATAGGCATGAGCATGGATTCTCAGGTGACAGTGATGGTTAGTTTCTTAATCAAGGTGCTTATTCAGTGTGCATGCTCATGGTCTCTGGGCTCATTATGTTGTGTCTTTGTGATTTATGTACTTTAATCTCTGTATTTGCTGTTTAATAAAGTGTATGCTAACAATATAAGCAGTTTTGATGTGTTACTCTGCATGACATGGTAAAAAAATAAATAAAATATGAGAAGAAATGAGAGTGGAAAGCCTTCTTGCCCTGTTTTATATCACTCTCCCACCTTAAATTTCTCTGTCCAGATATGGTTTATTTTCAAATTTTAATTTCTTTCTTCTACAAAGAGCACACTTTTCACCTATATGTTTGTTACCTATCTATATCTGCACTTATTGACCCATCAATTTAATACCTAGGTAATCACTAATTTGATTTATACAAAATATTGTCACTGTTAGCTTGACATTAAGTTGGCTCTGACTCATCGTGATCCCATGTGCAGCGGAACAAAATGTTGATCAATCATGCACCATCTTCATGATTGCTATGCTCAATTTCATTGTTTCAGCCATTTAATTTGAGTGTTTTCTATCTTGGGGATACATATTCCACCATGATATCTGACAATATTCTGTTGTGATCCATAGGATTTTAATTAGCTAATTTTTGGAAATATATCACCAGGCTTTTTTATTCTGTCTTAGTCTGGAAACTCCATTAAGACCTGCCGACAATGGATAATTCTGCTGGTATTTGAAAAAGTAGTGGCACAACTTCCAGCATCATAGAAACAGGCAAGCCACCATAGTAAGAAAAACTGACAGAAGAGTGGGGATTTTACATAATAGGTGATGAAAATACATTATTCTATATTTTTCTTTTGTTTCTTTGCTGGTTTAAATATCTTGGGAATCTTTCCACATGATGCCATTTTTTTAATAATACAATAACTGTTCATGATATACATGCACCATAATTTATTTAATCAGTTTTTTCATACCACTGCTTTGGTTGATTCTAGGTTTGGGCCATTACAAATAATATAACAATTAACTTTATTGTCTGTGTATGTGTCATGGAATTTTTGTGAGCTACAGCACATATTGGAAGAATCCCATAGAGTATATTCACAATCAAATTTTGATTATTAAGAAAGCACCAGCATATAAACTTCCTCAGATATAAATCTGTCTTAAATTTTACAGTTTACATTGTCTTAAATTTACATTGTCAACAGTGTATGGAGACATACACCCTTAACAGCTCTTTATCAATTTAATAGTTTTTATAATATAAAAAATGAAAAATGTGGTTTGCATTTCAACTCTAAAATTTTAAATTCAGAATACTTTGCTCCTTTTAACTGGTAACATGTACTCATCTCATTTTCCAAATGAATTGGTTGTGATATATCCTGATTTATAGGATTTCAGTATCACCTGAAGAAAAGAATATCCTGATTTTTTTTTTTTTTCATTTTGTTGTCTTCTGATTAATTGTTTTTAGTGGAAGCTTAGAGAATTCTGTCTTCAGGCTCAGATTTGTTTCTGAGATAACAATTTTCCTTAAATAAGGCAAACAAAACAAAACAAACAAACAAAAAAACACATACATACAAATAAAACAAATTAAAGTTAATGAATTATCAGTCTTTTTCATAAAACTTGGTACACTAAGCCTTGGTAAATCATCCTAAGAGATATTTATGCAGGATGCATAAAAAGCATGTAATATTCTCCAGAATTATTTCTTTTTCTTTCTTCAACATTATGTAAGCTTGCTCTATTAGAAGTTAGAAAAAGGAACCTCAAAACCCCACTTAAATGCAATTCACTGTCATCTTCATCTCTTAATCAGATCATTAAAAAAGGAGGCAAACTTCAAGTTGAAGAAGGAACAACTGCTCAGATACTTTATGCAAAGAAGGAAATATCACTCTCACAAGACTTTGAAACCAATGAGTATTATAT
>NW_006921993.1:178651-185438 GCF_000298275.1 Orycteropus afer afer | reverse complement strand
AATAAAAAGAAAAGGATTTTGTTAAATAAACATTCTAATTGGTATTTGTCTTTGAGTTTTTTAAGTATTAACGTGCTTTAAAACTAAGCAAAACTTTGATTATGCATTGGATAAAAAGAAGGGAATCTTCCCTATTTATTGGAAAAGGATTCCTAATAAAAGAAATTCTAATAAGGACCCTACAACCTAATAGCTTTTATGTTCTCATGTTCATCCTTAAAACTCAATTTATATGGAAATTATTTCTCTAATAAGTGACAAAAATAGTTTTATTATATATTATTTTTACCTGTTTCACATGCAATTCATTTCACTTTCTCAATGACTTGAAATGCCATTTTTATTAAGAAATAAATTTCATATGTGTTTTTCTGGTATTTCTGAACTCAGATATTTTCCTCTGATTTATATATTTCTTCTACAGTAATAAATTGTGTTAATTATTTCAGCTTCATAAGATTTAGATATCTAAGACTACTTATTTTACTTTATTTCTATAATGTTGCTGACTAGTCTACCATATTTATTCTCTTATTTATTTCTTACTTATTTATAATAAGTAAACCCCTACCTGTCCTGCTGTTAGTTTAATTGGATTTCAAGTTAATTTACAGTTCATTAAAATTTTATGTCTTTTCAATTTGAGTTTTCTTATTCAGAAAAACACTGTGTTATCTATTTATTTTAATTCATTTTTATGTCTCTAGGTAGATGTTATTATTTCCTTCTCTTTCTCCCTCTTTATTCCCTGTATATAGATATAGGTGTAGATGTAGATTAGATATAGAGGACATAGATATATATACAGATTTATGTGCTGCACATGACTAAAGTTTATATGTAGTTTTGGCTGCTTCTATTAACATCTTGGTATATTGTCATATATTGGAAGATAGTTTTATTTATGAAAAAGGAGAAATGATTTATGTACATTTATGTACATCAATTTCATAACATATCATTTTGGTGAATTATTTCTTTTTTTATAAGTTTTTTTTTTATTATTATGAATTTTTCTTGCATGTAAGCAAATGATTATATTATTTTCTTCCACTATGCCAAATTTTAAATTAGTATATATATATTTAACTTTGTCTTATTGAATTGGCTAATACTTTTAAAATAAGTAAAATCATATTGATTTTAGTGGTCGAGATTGACATGTCTAGTTCATGAATTTAATGATAAAGGGACATGTGGTTTTCATTACGCATGAGTACACATTTATGATATGATATTTAATTATTTGTGTCAATCAAATTAAGGGATATGTGTGTATGTGTGCATGTGTGTGTCATTTTTAAGGATGTACCTATGTATATTTTTTAAATTAAAAATAAGTGTTGAACTTAGTCATTTTATGGATCATCAGCTTGCTACTGTAATTGATCAACTTATGCATATGGTATAGTAAATATGTTGTTATTATTATATTATGTTTGCATTTTGGGGATGACACTTATCTGATCATAGCATATTGCTCATTTAACATACTGCAAAATTCTATTGGTTAATATGCTAGGGGGTTATTTTTTGTTGATTTTTACATTTATATTCATAATATTGGCCTAGAATTCTCTCTTTTTGGACCATCTTTGTTATTATTCATGACACTAATATGAGTCTCAAGTTAAGAAAATAACTTGGAAAATTTTGTTTGAAAAAATTGATCTGAAATTATTTAAATATAATTAGAATATTTTACTTCTTAAAGGTCTCAAATAATTTATCTATGAATTTATATATTTTTAGATCATAATCCTATGATGAATTTGTTATTTTTCCATTTTTTTATTGTTTATGTTTGTATATTATTTTTGTGGTTACTCAGTCACAAGTTTCTGGTAAACCAATGATTTAATTGGTACTTTAAATGTTTCATCATTGTTTAGCAAAATATGTTCAAATTTTTAAAATTGTTTTAAATTTATTGTTTGAAAGGAGATTACATATTTTCAGATTTTATCTTATTGTTCTTCTATTATTACAATAACTTTCTAAACAAAAACAAACTCACTGCTGTTGAGTTGGTCTCGAACCACAGGGATTTCAAATGTTTGGAAATCTGTATTTTATATTTTTACTTATTTCAATTTATGAGCCTCTTGAGCTCTAGTGGCATAATGTCTAAGGCATTTGACTGACAACCAGAAGGCTGGTGGTTCAAACCCACCAGCCACTCCTTTGAAGGAAGACTGGGTGATCTACTTCCTTAGTGATACAACCTCAGAAATCCAAGGAGGGGTCACTATGAGTCGGATCCGACCCCATGACACTCTGTTGTGTTTTGTTGCCTTTCCTCTTTGGGTTTCTGAGGCTGTTTCTCTATAGAAGTAGATTGCCCAACTTTCTTCTGAGGAGTGGCTGGTGAGTTTGAACTGCCAGCCTTCTGGTTAGCAGTTAAATGCTTAGGCACTACACCACTAGAGTTCCCCAGTAACTCTGTAGATGTTCTTTATATATTCTTTATACGGACCCCTTTTCAGATATATTTATATGTGTATCTTCTCCCACTGGATATCTTAATTTCTTGTTGGTGTTTTCTGAGGAACATTAATCCTTAAATATGCTGTTAGTGTTGTTGAGTCAGCCCTAACTCATAGCACAATTAAAAATAGCCTGATTCTCACAATCTTTGCTATGCTTGAGTCCGTTGTAGTAGCTACTGTGTCAATCCATCTCCTTGAGAGTCTTCACATTTTTGCTGACCCTTTACTCTACCAAGTCTGATAGCCTTCTCCAGGGATTGGTCTCTTCTGACCATATGAGCAAACTACATGAGGTAAAGTCTGGCCAATTCCTTTTCCAAGGAACATTCTGACTACACTTCTTCCGAGATAGATTTGTTCCTTCTTCTGGAAGTCCACAAAGTATTCTTTGCCAAAACTACAATCAAAGCCATCAAATCTTCTTTGGTCTCCCTTATTCATTGTCTAGCTTTCATATGCCTGTGAGGTTATTGAAAATACCAAAATACTTTGGTCAGGTGCACCTTAGTCTTCAAAGTGATGTCTTTGCTCCCTAACACTTTGAGAGATCTTTTGCAACAGATTTGTTCAGTGCGATACATCATTTGATTTCTTGACTGCTGCTTCCATGAATGTTGATTGTGGATCCATGTAAAATGAAATCCTTGACAACTTCAATATTTTCTCCATTTATCATGATGTTGCTTACTGATACAGTTGTGAGGATTTTTGTTTTCTTTATGTTGAGGTGTAATCCATACTGAAGACTGTAGTCTTTTATCTTCATCAGTTAGTGTTTCAAGTCATCTTCCCTTTCAGCAAGCAAGTTTGTGTCACCTGCATATCGCAGGTTGTTAATAAGTCTTCCTCCAATCCTGACACGTTGTTTTCATTAATATCATCCAGTTTCTCAGATATTTGCTCAACATACAGATTGGATAAGTATGGTGAAAAGATATAACCCTGATAGACATCTTTTCTGATTTTACTTACTTATTCAATCATATTTCAACCACACAATAATCCTTAAATATAGCACCATTTTGCCTGCACTTTAGTTTTTGTTTTCTCCTGTGCTACTTAAGAAACATTTTTCCTTTCCAAAACCATATTTTCCTCCCGTCTGCTTAATGATTTATTAAGAAGCTATGCAATAGTATAAAATCACATAAGACGGGATACAAAAGAGTTGAAAAAAGAATGTGTGAATGTACATAAAATATCATTAACAAAATGAACACATGTACCCTCACACGTTGACATATACACATGCATATTATATACACATATATGTTTGTGTGTGTATGTTTGTGCATATGTACTACCCAGGTTAACAAAATGGAACATTATATTACTGTATTTTCCCTGAATGGTCACATCCTCCAGCATCTCTATTAACTGAGAGACTGCTAAATAATTAGAATAAGACAGTATGCACTTCTGGATGACTTGCTTCCTTCACTTAACATACTGCTTTTGAAGTTTATCCCCATTAATGTTGAAAGCTGCAGTTCATTTAACTTCATTTCCCTGTACTAGTGTGTATATATATATATATATATATATATATACCAAAATGTATGATCTCTTCATTTGTGATGGAAATGTGGGTAGCTTTTTGCTATAGGAACAATGCTACTGTTAATGTTTTTGTGCATCTATCATTGTGCACAAGTATCCCTCAGGGAATAAATCCAATAATTAAATTACTGTATCAGAGGACACGAAAATCTTTAGCATATAAGATAATACTATATTGGATTTAAAGTGGGCAGACTAGTAAACAATCCCACCAACAGTGGAAGAGTCATCCTCATTAAAATTTGATATTGTTAGATTTTTAAGATTTTTGTCAAGTAGTAGATATGAAATTGTATCACAAATATATTTTAACTTTTATTTCCCTCATTTGTATGGAGAGTGAGGATCCTTTAATTCTTCTATGGGCCATTTGTCTTTTTTTTTTTCTTCTGGTGAGATTACTATTCATAAATTTTGCTAAGTTTTTTTACTGAGATGTATGTCTCTTATTTTCCTGAGTCGTAAGGATTTTTTGTGCTTCTTAGATAGTAAAATTTTATCATGTACCCATGTGACAAATATATTTTTATAAACAAATATACTTATTTGTAACATTGTAGGATTTACCAATTTCTCTCTTCCTTTTTTGAATTTGGCAACTTATTTAAAATACACTGCCACATTAAAGTCAGAAATGTGTTTACCAAATTGTCTTCTAAAACTATTATAGATTTTCCTGTCATATTAGAAATGAAATGCTTTATGTTTATGATATGAGGAAGATTTTAGTTTTTTTTTTCTCTTTTGTTTATTCTGTCAAATAAAATCATTCCAGATTTTGATAGTGAAAACCTTTTGTCATAATATAAGAGGGAAAAGGAAAAGCAACATTGTGGCGTGGGAGGGGGTCCATTATAACAGGGAAAATACTCTGACTATAAGATTTTCAAGTGCCTCAAAGAGTTAGAGGAAACATGTTTATGTTTTAGAGAGACTGAGAGTAAACCAAAGAGAACAGCATTAACAAACCAGGTAAAGAGAAGTGGGTTGGTGGGGGGTGCCTTTAATGGATAATAAATCTGAATGTGTTACACTGAGGTCAGCCTGTTTTCTCATAGGGGCTGTTACACAGAGGTAGTGTGTTAACTCAGGCTAAGAATAAGACAAAATTCAAAGACTTAGGGGAAGGAAAGAAGCTTAACTAAAGTGAAGTTAAAAGCATTTTGTTTCTCATTGATCAGTGAGGACAAACACTTCAGTTACTCATTTATAAAGCAAAGAATGGAAATTTGGAAGGGTCTTAGGGAATCTTAGTGGCACAGTGATTAAGAGCTTCACTGCTAACCAAAATGTCATCAGTTCAATTTTGCCAGCTGTTCCATGGGAAAAAGAAGTGGGGATAAAATGTGGTAGTCTGCTTCTGTAAGAATTTACAGCCTTGAAAACACTCTGTACTATATAGGGTTGCTATGGGTTGGGCAATCCTACTTCCGTAGTGATACTGCCTCGGAAACCCAAGGAGGGGTCGCTATGAGTCGGGGCCCACGCGACGGCAAACAACAACAACAGCAACATGAGTAGAGTAGACTCAATGGCAGTGGCTTTGATTTCTCTTTTTGGTGTGTCTAACTTTGTTATAAGGAGCTCTGGTGGAGTAGTGGGTAAGGTATTTGGCTGCTAACCTCAAGGTCATTGGTTCAAACCCATCAGCGGCTTTGCTAGAGGAAGATGGGGCAATTTATTTCCATAATGATTTGCAGCCTTAGAAAGCCGGTGAATTGGAATCAACTCTATGTCACTGGGTTCGGTTTTGGAACATTGTTATATGTATATGTGAACAAGGGAAGCATTGTGAATCTTTTCTAAGTCCAATAGGGCAGATTGTTATTTGTAGTAAGATATTTTTCTGAATATAGAGATTGGGCAGATTTCTTTAACCATCACTATTTTCTACTGGGAGCACTGCTGGCATAGTGCCTAAGGCGTTTGACTGCTAACCAGAAGGCTGGTTCAAACCCACCAGGCACTCCTTGGAAGGAAGATTGGGCAATTTACTTCTGTAGTGGTACCGCCTTGGAAATTACCTCCTCCTTCCTCCCTCCAGCCCTCTCTCCCTCCCTCCCTCCCTCCTTTCCTTTCCACCCTCCCTTTCTCCCTTCCTTCTTCTCCCCCACCTCCTCTTTCTTTTCTTTTTCCTTCTGTCCTCTCTTTCTTTCTTGATATGAATAACTAAGTATCCTAGGATCACTTTTTAGAAATGGAGAAAGTGCATGGGGGCGGTGTCCTCTTCTGACTTCCCCTACCTTCACAAGGAGGAAGAAGGATCCAGAACAACATCAGTGTCCCAAGACTGATTCCTGTAAGGCAAAGGTCAGACATGCCACCACCTTCCAACTTTTTACCAATTCTGAAATCAACCCTCCCTCCCATGGCACTCTGTACTTCTATGTTGGGTTAAATAATTTGTTGTAATGGCCACACAAAACTGACAGACAGTACTCACATTTATGGGGTTTGTTAAGGAAAGTGACAACTCAGTATCAGAAAATAACTCAAGATACAGTTCTTCAATCAGAAGAGATTCTTCTCAGCTGTGCCATAGGCACACTTCTCTCTGGCCCTGGCCTTTGCCCTACTTAGGCAAGTCTTACAGAGCTCTTTTACCTTTGCAAATAGGTGTCCAAAGAGGCACGCCACTCTGCCAACAAGCCTCCTGCTTAAAGGTACTCAGAGCTTTTTCTCTCTGTGGGTCAGGAAGGCTGCAGATATGCCTTGTGGTGATCTCTTGGCCCTACTTC
>NW_006921993.1:177220-177851 GCF_000298275.1 Orycteropus afer afer | reverse complement strand
TCAGTCATGTGATCCATCATGGGAACCACCACTCACAACTGGAGTCCAGCCAAGTTGACACATCTTCAAATATCACATTTATCAATCTCTATTTCTGTATTGAGAGCCCTCGTAGACGTAGTGCTTAAGGCATTTGACTGGTAAACAGAAGGCTGGTGGTTCAAACCCACGAGCCACTCCTCCAAAGGAAGATTGGGCAATCTACTTCTGTAGAGATACCACCTCGGAAACCCAGGGTGGGGTCGCTATGAGCTGGAAACAACTTGACAGTAGTGAGGTTTATTATTATTATTATTATTTAATTTCTATTTTAACACTATAGGAAAATTCTTGATAAGTGTAAACTGTTCCTTACACAATAGTATCTTTGCTATTCCTTGAACATTTAAATGATGTGAATATTTGAGATTCTGCTGGTAAAATTTTACACCCATAGCTATGTTCAAGATTATGATAAGAATTTTAGTAATTTTATAGATAGTGCCCTGGTGGAGTAGTGGTTAAGCTCTCACTGATAACCAAAAGGTCAGTAGTTTGAACCAATCATCTATGGAAAAAAAGATATAGCAGTCTCCTGTAAAGACTTACAGCCTTGGAAACTCTATGGAGCATATATATATATATATATATA
>NW_006921993.1:176295-177086 GCF_000298275.1 Orycteropus afer afer | reverse complement strand
GTTGACTATGAATGAAATTGACTTCCGTAGTGATACTGCCTCAGAAACCCAAGGAGGGGTCGCTATGAGTCGGGGCCGACTCAACGGCAAATAACAACAACAACAACAATAACAACTATAACAATAAATTCACTTAGTGAGATTTGATATACTTACAGCATTATATTCCAATTAAAGATCATTTTATATTTTTAGATTTATTTCAGACACTTTTAATGTGTTTTGCTAAGTATAATAGTTTACTACATAGATATATCCTAAATATTTTCTCATATTTATTGCTATGTGATTTTTATATTACATGCCATTGTAAATTATATTTTCTATTTATTATGTGGTTTTAGAAATTATACATATTTTTTCTTATATTTAATTTATTCTCAGCTGTATGATAAAAATGTGTTACTCATTCTAATAAATAGTGGATTTTTTTTTACATTTTAGAAGTAGAAATAACATCTACTGCAAAAATGTTTATTCCCTTCTTAATCCTTTTCGGGGCTGACTCGACGGCATATAACAACAACAACAACAAAATCCTTTTAGCTTAATTTTGTTTGATCTTTTATGCTCTAGCTACCATTTGTGTACAATGTTAAATAACTCAATGAGCAAATTGCCAGAACTTGCTTTGCTGCACCCTATCTGATGTGCAACATGGCAAATCTGCTATATACTCCCTGGTTTTACCTAATTTATAGAGACCCAGGAAGCCATTAGATAAGGAGCGGGAGCTCTGATGGCATAGTGCCTAACGCATTTGACTGCTAACCAGAAGGCTGGCGGTTCAA
>NW_006921993.1:174092-175520 GCF_000298275.1 Orycteropus afer afer | reverse complement strand
GCCCTAAGGAGTGTTTAGAATTACAAAAGTTCTGTTAGCACTACTGACACTAAAAGGTTTCTGGTTAAAGATTTTCCTGGAAGCTGCTAGAATTCTAGCTTCAGATTGACTCACAGTTAATGTGAAAATTTACATGGTAAATTGTTTTTCCATTCCACAATTCATATACCTTTTATTCTGCAAAGCTGATTGCAATCCTAACAATATAGTAGCACTTGCCCCACTTCCTCTGTGTTTCCCATTTTCAGTTGTCCTTCTTTCCTTCCTGCCTTTTGAGATTTAACCCTGGCCAAACGCTGCCCTTTTGATTTTGTACAGTTTATTGTTATAAGGAGTGCGTACCTGCTTGATGTTATTGTTAACCATATAGGACTGTCAAATGCTTGGCTGAGAGCCACAGTTATAAGGTCAGTTCCAGCCTTAGAGGGTGACTAAGGACCACAGTCTTTGAGGCTCCACCAGTCTCTATCACATCAGTAAGCCTGGTCTTTTTTTTTTTTTTTTTTTGGTGATTTTGAGTTTTGTTCCACATTTTGCTCCTACTCTATTCAGACTTTCTACTGTGACCTCTTCAGAGCAGTTGGTAGTTGTAGCTAGTTCTTCCGGTCTCAAGGAAGTCTGAGGATTAATGGGAGGGTTGTGTAACACATTGTCCCTCCTGCCTTCTGAAAACTGTCCCTGTGTACACAGAATCTTCCAAGCCGACCCAGTACTTGACATTGTGGCTGAGGGACACAGTGAGAGCCCACTTACTGCCATTCTCCTCCCGTTCAGGTAACTTTACTTAGATGAGCTGTGAGCTTATTGCTACACATGCTTCACTAGAACAATAGCTGAAGAGAAAAAGAAAAGGTATTCTCCCAGCTATTTTATTTCCCAGCCAACAGGACTAATTGTACCTTTTAACCCTGACAACATACATCCAAATACATCATACCACCCTAACTTCTTGAGAAGGGAATTGTTAGCCCAGAATTATATCTCTTTAACCCAGCTAACAAACATCAGAGTGAGAGAGAGGCTGGCATGGGATTCTAAGGCCTAGAGATGCTTTCAGGGAAAGGAACAGAAAAGTACTGCCTCCTCACAATAGCATTGGTTATAGTGCACAACAATTTCTTGCTGCTAATAAATGGTATGTTTTTAGTGCTTCATATTTAACCTAGGTATTTGCCATAGATGTTTGATGAATATCTAGCTAAGTAAATCGTTTTTCTGTTTTGTTAAGAATTACTAACTAATGGCTGTAGGAATTTATTTATTTTATGTAAGTTTTAAGGTCATTGTGTGATTTAATCTTTACTCTGTTTATGAAGTTTTATCTTCTTATATATGATTTTTGCCATGTATGCATATCAATATTATCAAGGCTTAATTAATTAAATAAGTTAAGGAATCCTTGTTTTCTTTCTATATGTTGGAATCTAT
>NW_006921993.1:162514-173800 GCF_000298275.1 Orycteropus afer afer | reverse complement strand
AAACCCACCAGCCACTCCTCAGAAGGAAGATGGGGCAATCTACTTCTGTAGTGATACTGCCTCGGAAACCCAAGAAGGGGTCGCTATGAGTCGGGTCTGACTCGACAGCACATAACAACAACAACAACAATATTCTAAATGTAATAGCTTTTAAATTATTATAATGAAATGTTCAAATACCTGGAGTTAGAAAGCCAAAAGAGAAGAACATGCTGAACATTCCTCAGGCTGAAAGAACTGAAGAAAAATTTCAATCCTTGAGTTGCAATATTGAAATATTCTATAGGCAAAATATTGAATGATGTGGAAAGCATCAAAAGAAGATGGAAGGAATAGACAGTGTCACTACATAAAAAAAAATTGATTGATGTTCACCTATTTCATGAGGTAATATATTTTAAGAAGCAATGTTACTGAAGGAAGAATTTGAAGCTACACTGAAGTAATTGAAGAAAAGCAAGGCTTGTAAAATTGATAGAATA
Source organism: Orycteropus afer afer (assembly GCF_000298275.1). Lineage (NCBI taxonomy): Eukaryota > Metazoa > Chordata > Mammalia > Tubulidentata > Orycteropodidae > Orycteropus > Orycteropus afer. Next base: position 173,318 of record NW_006921993.1, on the reverse strand, counting down.
TCTCTTGGGATGTTTCCACAAATGAATGCAGGGTGGGAGTTACTTATTCATCTATACCAAGTGATTTGGGAGATAGCTACCTGGCCAACTGACTGGAAGAGATTCATATATATGCCAATTCCAATCAAAGGTGATCCAACAGAATGTGGAAATTATCGGACAATATCATTAATATCACACACAAGTAAAATTTTGTTGAAGAAAATTACAGCAGTAAATTGGCAGAGAAATTCCAGCAATTGAAACTAGATTCAGATGAGAACCTGGATTGAGGGATATCATTACTCCTATCAGATGGATCTTGGCTGAAAGTAAAGAATACCAGAAAGACGTTTACTTATGTTTTTATTGACTGTGCAAATGCATTCAACTATGTGGATCATAACAAATTATGTATAACATTGTGAAGAATGGGAATTCCAGAACACTTAGTGGTGATCATGAGGAAACTGTACATAGACCAGAAAGATGTCATTTGAATAGAACAAGGGGATACCACATGGTTTAAAATCAGAAAGGGTGTGCATCAGGGTTGTATAATTTCAATAGACGTATTTAAACTGTTTGCTGAGAAAATAATCCAAGAAGCTGGACTATATGAAGAAGAATGTGGTGTCAGTTTTGGAGGTAGAGCCAATAAGAACCAGTGATATTTGTATGACACAATCTTGCTTCCTAAAAGTGAGGATGACTTGAAGCACTTACTGATGAAAATTAAAGACTGCACTCTGCAGTAGAGATTACACCTCAACATAAAGAAAGTGAAAATTCTCACAACTGGGCCAACGAGCAACATCATGATAATTGGAGAAAAGATTGAAATAGTCAAAGATTTCATGTTACATGGTTCCACAATCAACTCCAATGGAAACAGTAGCTCCAATGGGAACAGTAGTCAAGATATCAGACAACATATTGCACTGGGCAAATCTGCTACAAAAGACCTCTTTAAAGTGCCGAAGAGCAAAGATGTCTCTTTGAAGACTAAAGGGTGGCTAATCCAAGCCATAGTATTCGTAACCACCTCATATGTATGTGAAAGCTAGACAATGAATAAGGAAGATTGAAGAGAAGTTGATGCCTTTGAAGAAGACTGAAGATGCCATGGACTTCCAGGAGAATGAACAAATCTGCCTTGGAAGAAGTATACTTGGAATGCTACTTGGGAATTAGAATGTTCATGCTTCCTCTCACCTAATTTTGTCATGTCAGAAGGGACCATTCTCTGGAGAAAGATATCATGCTTGTTAAGTGGAGAATCAGCAAAATAGGATGACCCTCAATGAGATAGATCGACACAGTGGCTTGAAGAGGGGCTCAAACATAGCAAGAATTGTGAGGATGGCACAGGTCCAGGCAGTGTTTCATTCTGTTGTACATAGAGTCACTGTGAGCTGGAGCCAACTCAATGGCACCTAACAACAACAACAAGAACCTTGAACATACCAGCCATATTTACTAACTTTACATCTTTAAGCTTGTGTTTTTATTTAAAACGTTTGTGTCTCTGCTAAGAGGGCAGGGAGGCTGCACCTTCCAACCTCTAATCACACAAGAAGAAGGAAGAATCACCATCAATAGCCCAAGGCCTATTCCTGTGAGGCCAGACATGTTGCCTCCCTCTAGCCCGTTCATCAACACTAACACTAACTGTTCCTCCCTCAGCACCCACCACCTCTCTGCTGGGTTTGATAATTCACTGCAGTGGCCACACAGAACTCACAGTTTATGGGGTTTATTGGGGAAGCAATAGGCTACAATTCAAGTTTAGGAACATGTTCAGTCTCTCTAAACCTGCCATCTCTCAGCCCACAGTTTGTCTCAGTCTCTCTCCCAGCAGTGCATGTCTCTCAGTGTCTCTCTCCCAGCAATGTGTGTCTCTCAGTGTCTCTCTCCCAGCAGCATATTTTCTCTCAGGAGCGTGTTTGTTTCAGTAGCACATCTTTCTCAGCCACCAGTCAGAGAGACTCCTGCCTCTAGGAGGGCTCAATTTGAGCTTCACAGAGAGGTCAAACTAACTAATCATAACATCAGAATGCTAATCACCTGAGAGAGCAAACTTCCCAGAACATTGCTTTGTGCCACTCTCAACAAAAATACCCCAGGTAGATAACTTTAACAAGCAGGAGCTCCTCAGTTGTTCATGATAAATTCCACCGCGGAGTTTACAAAGACTTATGGCTAGAAAAGCCATACCAGGTAGTTTATTACACCACAGTCTATTTTTCATAACTTCTATTTTTCCTTTGTGCACTCTCTCTCTCTTTTTAAAATCTGTTTTAGGTTAGGCAACTTTATTGATGTTTCCAAAATATCAACATTTAAAAATTTTCTTCTTGTATGTAAGTTTTCTGTTTTATTAAGCCTTTCTCTGAGATTTAGTATCCTCTTTTTTATTTTCATGGACTTATTCTATTATTTAAGGAGCTCTGGTGGTGTAGTGGATAAACATTTAATTGTTAACCAGAAGGTCAGCAGTTCGAACCATCAGCTGCTCCATGGAAGGAAGATAGGTCAATCTACTTCTGTAAAGATTTACAGCTTCGGAAATGCAGTGAGAGTACTATGAGTCAGAATCCACTTGATAGGAGTGAGTTTTGTTTGAGTTTGATTCTATTATTTATCTTATAACTGCATTTCCTCTTTAGCTCATTACTTTTCAGTTTCTTTTTCTCTGTTTAATGTATGCTCAGTTTAAGCACAGTTTTTGATACATCTGCTGTTCAATTTGTTACATACTGTTTTATTTATTTCAAGTTCTAAATAGTTCTAATATCTTCTCTTCCATTGCCTTCTTGTCTCAAGTGAAGTTACTTGTTTATTCCATTTGATGTTTAGAATTCTCCTGAGGATGAAACTAAAGCTTCTGGAAGTGCCAGAAATTATGCACAGGCACTACACACGTTATGAACGTCCAACTTATGAACAACTCCTATGTGCCATCTAAACTTGTTCTGTCATGGCTGACAAAGGGAAACAGTAAGAGACCAAATGTTTTACAAATTGACAGATTCTCCTTGGTATCTGAAAGAGGAAATATTATGGGTTAAAGCCCTGGACTGGGGAACTTGGATGAAATATAATGAACCTTTTCAGGAGACTGAAGTGAGAGATTGGGTTTTGGGCAGGATTATAGGAGAGCAACACAAATTCCAAATAAAACATGGTTAGCTTCCATCTTTGAGTGGGAAGTCTCTGTATTTAAATGGAGCTCCACTATCTTTGAGCAGGGCTGGGCTGCTTCAGACTGTGCTCAAAATCTGAGCTCAAGAGATTTTCTTGCTATGCAGTTCAAACCTTACCCTTCTGTAAGGTAACTAAATTTCTACCAAGGAGTAATTTTTCTCCTTCCAGCTATCTTTCTGGTTCACTGTAACATCAACAATTTGTATCTGTTCTGATGATGCTTCCTTGGCCATGGCTGAAGGGAGAACTGGTTCAAATCCTGACAAATTCTTAAAGACAGAGATAGGAACAGAGCTCATTTGCAAACTGGGGACTACTTGTACTCCAGTTTTCTCCAATTCTACTTATTATTTATATTGATACCATTTTTATATTTTTCTAACCTTTTTAGCTTTCCCATATTTAATTATTAAGTAAAAAGGTATTGAGATTTGAATTTAAACTGTCATATACAACCAGGTGTTTGTATTGTGAATTTCAGAATTTATTTAATTTTTAAAGTTTGCATTAAATCACTATCTAACCTGCAATCTGCCTCAAGGTAGTAATCACTTTATACATGTCAATTGTATGCATCATCACCTACCACAAAAAAGGACACAAAAGAAAGTTTAATTCATCTGCTTCCTTTTTGAAACAACATGAATAGAAGAGATTTACAAAACACTTGTAAACAAATTGCCTTTTCTACCTTTAATATTCTAAATTACTTACTGGAGTCTATTCTAATTTTTTTCTATATGAATTCAGTAAAATGCACTCTTAAAGGAATATGATACAGATGTTTTTACATGTTGTTTGTTAAGGCCTCTCTGAACTGAAAATTTTGAAAACTGTTTCTTGATAGAAAAAAAGAAAAGAAGAGCCTGTGATATGCCTTTCAAACAATATTTTCAACCAGACTTTTTCAGCACCAAACATCACCTTGTTCTTTTGCCTGTAGGTGATTGATGTGTTTCCATTCCAGATATGTCAGAAGTCAAAGTAATGTTTTATTTTACTTTTATATCCAAGGTGTCATTTCTACAAATCTTAACATACTTTGGAAAGTTCTAAACCTTTTTGAACAGCTATTTAATGAACTGTGAACAAATCTCTACAGTAAATAGTTTTTATATACAGTAGAACTATTTTGTATATAAGGTTTTTAAAGCTCAGTTATCAAACAATATTTGTAATGAAACTTGCTTAAATAAACCCTTTTTAAACATGTTTCCCTCAGGAGAAAAATTATAGTGAATTTTAATTTTCTCATCATAAGTAACAAGGTCTAGTGTGGTTTAGTAGAATGAACATTAGTCTGGAGACTGATATTCTTACAATCGATCATACTGTTTTACACAAGTATCTACTCTGCTTCTGTGTGGAAGATCATTTTTTCCTCTCCAACAGAGGGCTGTCTTATCCATGTGACTTGTGTTTATCCATACTGAAGAATTTTGTACCCATCTCCACTTGAATGAGGACTGATCATGTGGTTTATCTTAAGCACTCAAGTGTGAGCAGACATGAAATATGACATTTCTAAGACTAGCTTCAAGAGTAAAATTTGGTTAGCAATGCCTTTTTCTTTCCTCCATATGGGGAGCAAAGTTGAAGACAGAAACTTCAGTCTTCCTGAGTTCTAGCATGAGGATGGTATAGATCTGAATTACTTATGAATATGTATGAACATATATAATTAGTGAATAAAGTCTTTTTCTTTTCAATCCCAATGAAATTCTGGGATTTTAAATTATTGATACATAACCTAGCCCAAATATTTGAATCATAATTATGGTTTCTAAATGTATGTTGAATTGATCCTAAGTTACTTTAACACCTGTAACCTCACAGTAATTCAAATAGAGCATATGTATGTGTATATATATATATATATATATATATATGCACAAAGAGAGAGAGAGAGAGAGAGAGGCTAACATTCATTCATTCACCAGTTCATTTATTTATTCAAAACAATACTTGTTACAGTCTTATTATGTGATTGACAACTGATGTGAACAAGTAGAAGAAACAGTAAGTGAAAATGAAGATAGTCCATTTGAGACTATTTTTTGCATAGCAGAAAGAAAAAAAGAAGGAAAATGAACAGAGTCTCAGAAGCCTGTGACATACCATCATGCATACTATTATACATATAATGAGATTTACAAAAGGAGAAGAAGTGCTATTTGAAGAAATCTTTGTTGTTGTTGTTAGCTACTGTTGAGTTGGTTACAACTCATAGTAACACTACAAACAACAGAACCAAACACTACTCAGCCCTGTGCCATCCTCACAATCATTTAGTTAAGCCCATTTTTGCAGCCATTGTGTCAATCCATCTTGTTAAGAGTCTTCCTCTTTGCAGCTAATGCACTACATTTCCAAACATAGAACCCTGCTCCAGTGAGGAGAATAACACATCCAACAGGAAAATAACATTTCCAAAGTACATCAGACGAAATCTTGCCATTCTCACTTCTTAGGAACATTCTGGCTGTAATTCTTTTAAGACAGATGGGTTCGTTTTTCTGGCAGTCTATGGTATATTCATTATGCTTCGCTAACCACATAATTCAAAGGTAGCCATTCTTCAATCTTCTTTATTCATGATTCAGCTTTTGCATGAGTATGAGGTGACTTAAAATGCCATGAGTTGAGCCAGACACATCTTAGTCCTCAAAGTGAAATCTTTGCTTTTTAACACTTTCAAGAATTCTTTTGCAAAGATTTTCACTATGCAATTCATCATTGGATTTCTTGACTGTTGCTTCCTTGAAGATTGATTGAATACCCAAATAAAATGAAATCCTTGACAACTTCAATCTTTTCTCCATTTATCATGATGTTTGTTTTTGGTCCACTGGTGTGGACTTTTATTTTCTTTATGTGGAGCTGTAAATCATTCTTGAGGCTACAATCCTTGATCTTCATCAGTAAGTGCTTCAAGTTCTTTACTCATTCAGCAAGGAAGGTTGTGTCATGCACATATCTCAGGATCTCAGGTTCTTTTCTTTTCTTTTTTTTTTCCTGAGGCTACAGGGAAAGATTAGAGTTGACAGTGTGTAGGTTTGGGAGGACAGCAGAGATGGAGCATGCTCCCAAGGCCTGAGGAAGTCTGGGCTCTTGGATCTCTGTAAAACATAATACATTGCTGGGCCTCTATCCTCAGGGAGACCCCAGGCCCTGGTAATAAGGACTGCTGAGGCTCAGAAGTGCAGAGGAAACAGCCATGTTCTGTTTCTAACTGCTGTGTGACCTTCTGCAAGTCACTTGATGTCCCTGGGTCTCCTTCTTCCCTACTATGAAATATGACTGGCATCATGATGGTATAGAGAAGGAATATGGGGCTAAGAGTTGAAGGACCCAAGGTTTAAATACCACATCTTACTAGCTGTCAATCTGTAGCCAGGTTACTTAACATCTTTGGCTTCAGCATCTTTATCTGCAAAATGAGACTGTAATCACAGCGCATTGTTGTGAAAATGAAGTGAGCATCACAGGGCCTGGAACATACTAGCTCCTCAGTGAATTGGCTCAAATCTAACTATCTTCTAGATCTCAAAAGCTGAACATAGAAATCTTCTGAAATGGACTCCCACCACCACCATTACTATGTTCACCATCAACCATCACCACCACTGTCACCACCACCGTCACCACCACCATCACTACCACCACCTCCATCACCATCATCATTGCTATCTCCACTGTCATCACCACTGTCACCACCATCACTACCACCACCTCCATCACTACCACCATTCCAGCACAAAACACACACACACACACACACACACAAGTGCATGTGTTAGTATTTTTTTCCTAAACTTGTGAACCAGAGAGAGGGGAAACAGGTTGAAGAAAGGGGCTGTTTTCTAGAGTGTTCACATGGTCTATGAGGCAAAACCAGGTGTCTCCATACTGCTTCCTCAAATAAGAGGCTCTCTTCAGTCCAGCACCAGGCTGCCTGGAAGAATGGCATGAAACACAGAATCTTGGTTACAGTTGGTTCTCTGTATCCCTGGTTCTGAATCTGTGGATTTAAACAACAGCAGATTGAAAATATTCAAGGAAAAAAAAAAAAGCAATTAAGTGGTCAAAGCAATCCCTCAATGTTTAAGAGGGAGCTTAAGGTGTTATTTACATAGCATACACATTGTATTGGGTATTAAAAGTAATCTAGAGATGATTTAAAGTGTACAGGAAGACATAGTAGGTATAGGCAAATGCTGTACCATTTTATATAAAGGACTTGAGTATCCACAGCTTTTGGTATCCTAGGGGAGTTCTACAACCAATCCCCTGCCTAAACAAAGGGACAACTGTACAGGGAATGCTGGGTCCTCGTGAAGTTCCTGAACACCCCCTGCTGGTGAGGAGAGATGCAGCCTATACCACTGATGAAGGGGCAGGGCAAGGGGCTAGAAGTAGGTGAGGCCCTACTGTGTGCCAGGCACCACATTTGGTGGTTTACATATTTAATCTCCTTTTTTTCTCCTTTTTTTTTTTTTTTTAAATTGTGATTTGGGTGCAAGTTTACAGAGCAAATTCAATTTCCATGCAGCAGTTCACATACACTTTCTTTTATGACATTGACCACAATTTACCACAATACAACAGCAACCGTCCCACTTCCTCTCGATAGTTACCTCTTCCCTGTGTCCATCCCTCCATGCACTCCTGCCCCCTGAGCTGTCTCCCTGTATATAAGCAATGCTTCTTTCTTGCATGATTGTTATCTCCAAAGAGTGTATCTTCCTCAGGTAAATGTTCAACTCATATGCCTGTCTTTTGTTTGGCTGGAAGCCACAGGTGTGGGTTCAATTCCAGACCTGATGGGCATCTAGGGGCCATAGTCTCAGTGGTTCCACTAGGTTCTATCACACCAGCAAACCTGCCCCCCCTTTTTTTTCCAAATGATTTTGAGTTTTGTTCCACATTGCTCTCCCTCTCTATCAACCTCTATCAAGGTTCTCCAACATAGATCCCCTTCCAAATGGTTGACAGTGGTAGCTGGGCACCATCAAGTTCTTCTGATCTCACAGTCAGATAGACTGCAGATCAGATGGTGTACCAGTCACTAGGATTGATTGTTCCATAATTTTTGGTTTTCTTCATTCTTCTTGGCTCTGAGGAGAAAAGATCCATCGTTGCACCTAGATGGCTTTTCACAAGCTTTTAAGATCTCAGTCACTACTTGCCAAAATAGGAGGTGGAACAATGTTTTGGTAGTATGATATGCCAATTAAGCTTGATTTCCCATGAAACTATGGTCCCGAGCCCCCAGGTTCAACTACTTGGTCCCTCTGGGTAGCTGGTTGTGACCAAGCAGTGACTACAACCTTGTCCCTTGTCAGCTCGACTATACACCTGGAAATTCAGATCATACACATAAAATTATAGGACCATTGTCTGCCAACCCTATACATGGTCTTGGGTAGACTCCCTGCTTCATAGATATACCTACTAGTTCAGCCTGTCCACCCATCTGTCCACCCATATACCCATGTTTGCCTTCACTGACAATGCAGTACTGTATAGGCAAAAGGGTTCATCTTTGTTGTCTGTACCTCCCATGCATCTCTCTATGTCTTTCTCTTCCTCAGTGCCACCATATCAATCACTCACATTTGGTACATTGCCCTTCTCTTCACCCAAATCAATACATATCTCAGATTCTTAATGAGTCTTTCTTTCATCCTTATGCCGTGTTCTTCTCCATATAGTCCAGTTTCTTGGATTATATTCTCAGAATAATGACTGAATAAATATGATAAAAGTCATAACCTTGATACACACTTCTGATTTTAGAACGTGCACTATCCCCTTGTTCTTTCTGTTCTAATGACTACCTCTTTCTCCATGTACAGTTTCTGTACGACCACAATTAAGTGTTCTGAAATTCTCATTCTTCAGTTTTTTTAAAAAATTTTATTGTGATTTGAGTGAAAGTTTACAGATAAAATTCTTTTCCATACAGCACTCACATACATTGGGTCTTATGATATTGACTGCAATTTCCCACAATGCAACATCTCCTGTCCTTTTCCTCTCCATAGTTACCTCTTCCCTGTATCCTTCCCTCCCATGCACTCCTGCCCCCTGAGATCTCTCCCTCTGCATACACAGTCTTTCTATTCTCCCATGATTGATCTCTCCAATGAGTGTAGCTAACTAATGTAAATGTTCAGCTCATACGTCTGTCTTTTGTTTGGCTGGAAGCCACAGGAGTGGGTTCAATTCCAGACCTGAATGAACTAGGGGCCATAGTGTCAGTGGTTACACCAAGTTCTATCAAACAAGCAAATCCAGTATTTATTTATTTTTTTTAATGATTTTGACTTTTTTTTCCACATTGTTCTCCCACTCTATCCAGGATCTCCTATATATTCCCCTCTAAGTGGTTGACTGTGGCAGCTAGGCACCATTTAGTTCTCTTGTCTCATAGTCATATATATAGGTTTTGGATCACATGGTGTATCAGTCTCTTGGACTAATTGTTTCCACGAATCTTTGGTTTTCTTCATTCTTCTTTACTCTGGACCAGAAGAGACCCATTGTTACATTTAGATGGCCATTTACATTCACTCACACAAAAGTAGGATGTGGAACAATGTTTTTGTGCAGTATGTTATGTCAATTAAGCTTGAAATCCCCTGGAGCCATGGTCCTGAGCCAACAGGTCCAACTACTCACTCCCTCTAGAGAGCTGGTTGTGGCCAAAGACTGACTACAAACTTGTCCCTTATTAACTATACTATATACCTGGGAATTCTTACAGAACATAAAAATAGAATTATAGAAATATTGTCTGCCAACCCTACACATGGTCATGGGCAGATCTCCCCCCTGCATGTTGTTGTTGTTGTTAGGTGCCGTCAAGTCATTTCTGACACATAGTGACCCCATGCACTAGAGAACAAAACACTGTCCAATCCCACGCCAGCTCCACGATCCTTGCTATACTTGAGCCCATTTTTGCAGCCACTGTGTTGATCCATATCGTTGAAGGTCTTCCCCTCCTTCGTCGACCCTCCACCTTACCAAGCATGATATCCTTCTCCAGGGAATGGTCCCCTCTGAAAACATGACCAAAGTAGGTGAGACAAAGTCTGGCCATCCTCGCTTCCAAGGAGCAACTCGGCTGCACTTCCTCCAGAACAGATCTGTTAGTTCTTTTGGCAGTCTATGGTACCTTCAGCATTCTTCACCGGCACCACAACTCAAAAACATCAACTCTTCTTCAGTCTTCCTTATTCATTGTCCAGCTCTTACATGCATACGAGGTGATTGGAAATATCATGGCTTGTGTCAGGCCCGCCTTAGTCCTCAAGGAGACATCCTTGCTCCTCAACACTTGAAAGAGTTTCTTTGCAGCTGACCTGCCCAGTGCTACACATCATTTAATGTCCTGACTGCTGCTTCCATTGGCCTCAGCTGTAGAACAAAGCAACATGAATTCTTTGACAACTTCAATCTTTTCTCCATTTATCATGATGCTGCTTATTGGTCCAGTTGTGAGGATTTTGGCCTTCTTTATGTTCAGATGTAATCCATACTGCAGACTGTGTTCATCAGTCTTCATCAGTAAGTGCCTCAAGTCTTCCTCACTTTCAGCAAGCAAAGTTGT
>NW_006921993.1:159749-161239 GCF_000298275.1 Orycteropus afer afer | reverse complement strand
CTGTTCTACAATCAGCTCCTGGCCTGGTTTTGGCTGAAGATATTGAGCTTTTCCACTGCCTCTTGCCACAGATGTAGTCAATCTGACTCCTGTGTGTTCCATCTGGTGAAGTCCACGTGTAGAGCCATCATTTGTGTTGTTGAAAAAAGGTGTGTGCAATGAACAAGTCATTGGTCTTGCAAAATTCTACCATGCAAATTCCAGCATTATTTCTGTCACCAAGGCCAAATTTTCCAATTACCAGTGATTCTTCTTTGTTTCCAACTTTTGCATTCCAGTCACCAGTCATAATTAACACATCCTGATTGCATATTTGGTCAATTTCAGACTGCAGAAGTTGATAAAAATCTTCAATTTCCTCATCTTTGGCTTTGGTGGTGGGGGCATACATTTGAATAGTAGTCATTTTAATGGGTCTTCCTTGAAAGCGTATGGATATGATCCTATCACTGACAGCATTTTACTTCAGGACAGATCTTGAAACTTCCTTTGTGATGATGAGTAACACACCATACCTCTTCAAACTGTCGTTTGTGGCATAGTAGATCACATGGTTGTCTGATTAAAAATGGCCAAAACCAGTCCATTTCAGCTCACTAATCCCGAGGATATCAATCTTTATGCATTCCATTTCCTTTTTGGCAACTTCCAATTTTCCTAGATTCATACTTCGTACATTCCATGTTCCAGTGATTAATGGATGTCTACAGCTGTTTCTCTTCAATTTGAGTGGTGTCACATCAGCAAATGGAGGTCTTAAAAGCTTTACCTTATCCATATGAGTAAGGCTGGGTTTACTCAGAAGATGTAGCTTTTTGCCAGTCCTATTTTGAGAGCCTTCTAACCTAACTGGACTATTCATAAAATTGCGCTGTAACGTATCAAACAGTGTTTCTATGCTATTCCTAAGGTTTTCTCTGGCCAATTCTTTGAGAAGTGGATGGCCTCTTCCTTCTTGCTAGTCTGTCTCAGTCTGTAAGATGGCTGGGCTGATACCTGTGCACCATGTGCATCCCGCTGGGTTTGAAACCCCAGTGGCTCAGCCTCAAAACTCACATGAACACCTCACCATGGTAGGACAAACTGACAGACAAGTTTGTCTCCCTGTTGGAAATCTCTTGGACCACCCTTACCTGGGTCCCTGCAGCTGACTCCTCCTCCGTCCAGGTTTCTGGACTTTTAATCCCCTTTCTCTTGCTCTCTTGCCCTGCTTCTTTGGGTGTGCCTGGGTTCCCTCTCCTCACCTGGATCCCTGCAGCTGACTTCTCCTCTGTCCCAAGGTGACCATAGGCCAATGGATTTATTTCTGGGTTTTCAATTAGATTCCATTAGTTTATATATCTGTCCTTGTACCAATACCAGGCAGTTTTGACTACTGTGACTGTACAATATGTTTTGAGGCCCAGTAATGTGAGACCTCCTACTTTGTTCTTCTTCAATGTTGTTGTTGTTGTTAAGTGCCGTCGAGTCGTTTCCGACTCATAGCGACC
>NW_006921993.1:143728-159454 GCF_000298275.1 Orycteropus afer afer | reverse complement strand
ATTCTTCGCCAGCACCACAACTCAAAAGCATCAACTCTTCTTCGGTCCTCCCTATTCATTGTCCAGCTTTCACATGCATACAAGGTGATTGGAAATATCATGGCTTGTGTCAGGCTCTTCTTCAATAGTTCTTTGCTTATCCAAGGTCTCTTTACTTTCCATATAAAGTTAGTGATTGTTTTTTCCATATCCTTAAATAATGTTGATGGGATATGGATTGGGAGTGCATTGAATGTGTAGATTGCTTTGAGTAGAATTGACATTTTCACAATGTTCATTGTTCTTATCCACGAGCACAGTAAATTCTTCCATTTATGTAGATCTATTATGGTTTCTTGAAATAGTCTGTTATAGTTTTCTTTCTACAGATCTTTTGTGTCCCCAGTAAGACTTAGTCCCAAGTATTTTATTTATTTATTTATTTTGTAGCTATTGTAAGTGGTATTGATTTCTTTATTTCTTTTACAGCAATCTCTTTGCTGGTGTAGAGGAACACAATTGATTTTTGGGTGTTGATACTGTGTCCTGCCACCATGCTAAATCTCTCAGTTACTTCCAGTAGTTCTTTTACTGAGTGTCTTGGGTTTTTTAGGTATAGGATCATATCATCAGCAAATAGAGATAGTTTGACTTCTTCTTTACTAATTTGAATGCCTTTGATTTCCTTTTCTTCCCTTATTTCCTTGGCTAGAACTTCCAATACTATGATGAATAGAAGTGGTGATAGGGGGGCATCCTTTTCTGGTTCCTGTTCGCAAAGGGAATGGATTCAGTCTCTCTCCATTGAGAATAAAGTTGGCTGTTGGTTTGCTTATCCCCTTTATTATGTTGAGGAATGTTCTTTTTATTCCTATTTGGTTGAGAGTTTTTTTTTGTCAGGAATAGGTGTTGGATTTTATCAAATGTCTTTTTTGCATTGATTGATATGATCATGTGGTTCTTTGATGACTGATTGATTTTCTAAAGTTGAATCATCCTTGCTTAACTTATAGGAACCCCACTTGGTCATAATTTAATATTTTGTTGAAGGTTTTTGTATTCTATATTCATGCGGGGTACTGGTCTGTAGCTTTCCTTTTTAGTGATGTCTTTGCTTGGTTTTGGTATCGAGGTTATGCTTGCTTCATAAAATGAATCTGGGGGGATTCCATCCTTTTCTATGTTATGGAACAGTTTGAGTAAGATTGGTGTCAGTTTCTCTCAGAATGATAGATCAAATTCTCCAGTGAAACCATCTGGGCCAGGCCTTTTTTTGGTTGCTAATATTTCATTACCTGTTCAATTTCTTCTTTTGTTATGTATCTCTTCAAATTTGCCATCTCAGTCTATTAGTTGAGGTAAGTAGCGTGTTTCTAGAAATCTGTCAATTTATTCTAGATTTTCAAATTTGTTGGAGTACAGTTTTTCACAGTAACCTGATATTATCCTTTTAATTTTAGCTAGTTATTTTGTGATGTTGCCCATTTTGTTTCTTGTTCATGTTATTTGTGTTCTCTCCCTCTTTTCTTTTGTTAAATTTGACATTGGTTGGTCAGTTGTATTAATCTTTTCAAAACACCAAGTCCTAGCCTTCTTGATTTTTTCTATTATCTTCTATTTTCTGTTTCATTTATGTCTGCTTGAATCTTTATGATTTCCTTTCTTCTGGTGACTGTAGGCTTTTTTTGATGTTCTTTTCTAAATATTAGAGATGTTGGTTTAAAAATCTTGATTTTTGTTCTTTCTTCTTTTTTTAATTTATGCATTTATTGCTATAAATTAGCCTCTGATCACTGATTTTGCTGTGTCCCAAATATTTTGGTATGTTGTGTTTTCAGTCTTATTTGATTCAATGAATTTTCTAATTTCATTTTTTATTTCTTCTATTACCCAGTCATTCTTAAGTAGAGTGTTGTTCAGCTTCCACATTTGCTCTTTTTCCATTGATCTTCCTGTTGTTGATTTCTAATATGATAACATTGTGATCTGAGAAGATGCTTTTCAGTATTTCAATGTTTGTAAATTTATTAAGGCTTGTTTTATGGCTCAGGGAGCTCTGGTTGCATAGTGCCTAAAGCATTTGACTGCTAACCTGAAGGCTGGCAATTCAAACCTGCAAGCCACTCCTTGGAAGGAAGGTTTGTTGAGCAATCTACTTCTGTAGTGATCCTGCCTTGGAAGCCCAAGGATGGTTCCCTATGAGTTCGTCTGACTCAACGACAGTGAGTTTTTTTTTTTTTTTTAATGGCCTAACATGTGGATTATCATGGATAATGTTCCATGTGCACTGGAAAACAATTTATATTGTCCTGTTCTTGGGTGAAGTGCTCTGTAGATATCTACAAGTTCAAATTGGTAGATTATTTTGTTTAGTTCTTCTGTGTCTTTGTTGAGTTTCCTTTCAATCGTTCTTTCTTTCATTGAAAATGGTGTATTAAATCTCCTAATATGACTGAGGAGTCATGTATTTGTATTTTTAATTCTGTTAAAATCTAATTTATGTATTTTGGATTCTTCCATTGGGTCCACAGATATTTATTATGGTTATAATGGTTATATCTTCTTGTTCATTTGACCCTTTAATCATCACATAATGCCATTCCTTGTCTCTTATGGTGGCTTTTGTCTTCAGGTCAGTTTTATCAGAAATTAATATTGCCACTCCTGCTTTTTTTTGGTTGCCATTTGCTTGATATATTTTTTTCCAACCTCTGATTTTTAGTATATTTTTGTCTTCTTTCTAAGTTGTGTCTCTTGTAGACAGCACATTGATGGGTTGTTTTCTTTTCCAGTCTGCAACTTTCCATCTTTTGAATGGTGCATTTAATCTATTGACATTTAGTGTAATTATTGACAAGTACGAATTTGTTCCTGTCATTCTGTTATGTGTTTTTTTCATGGTGTTGCTGATTTCTTTGTTCCATACAATTTTCTGTTCTGAGCTCTTTTTGTTTATGAATTGTGTTATCATATCCTTCATTGATGTCATGTTTTAATATTTGCTAAATATTTGTGCTTGTCTTCATTTTTATTATGATGTGAATGTTTATCATTTTTCTTTGAGGTTACCCTGTGATTTATAATTTCCTACCTGAGTTTAGAACAGCTCATTCTACCTTGCAACTCTCTTGATTTCCTTACCATTTAGAAGTTCTGTAACTACACTATTTCCTCTCTCTTTTTGGTTGTAGTTGTCCTCATTTGTTAATTGATGTCTCTGGTTCTCTGTTTACAATCTTATAAGTTTATTTTACTTTGGGTACTACCATAGCTGTTTTGGTTTCTGGGTTATGTCATCTTGTGTATTAATGGTCTGTCATTGTTTGCTGTTATTTGTTCTCTGTTCAAAGGACTCACTTGAAATTCTCTTCGGAGATGGATCTTGTTTTAACGAATTCCCTTAATTTATACTTATCTGGAAATCTCCTAATTTCACCATCATATTTGGGGGACAATTTTGCTGGGTATATAATCGTTGATTGGAACTTCTTCTCATTCAGCACTTTATATATACATCTGATTTCCTTCTCACCTGCATGGTTTCTGCTAAGAATTCAGAGCTTACTCTTATTGGTTGCCATTTGTAGGTAACTTTTCATTTTTCGCATGCTACTCTCAGGATCCCTTTTTGTCTTTGGTTTTGATGAGTTTGATGATTATATGTGTTGGTTATTTTCTTTTGGGGTCTATCCTGTTTGGGGTTTGTTGGACTTCTTAATGAATATATTCTTATCTTTCATCATATCAGGGAAGTTCTCTTCCAACAAATCTTGGAAATTTTTCTCGGTGGTTTTCTTTTTTTCTTCTTGTTCTGGAATTCTGATTACATGTAGATTATTCCTTTTGATGGTATCCCACATGTATCTCAAGCTTATTTCGTTTTGTTTTGAACTTTTTTCTGAATGATCTCTTTCAAAGAAGTATTCAGGTATGTGTCTTCAATTACATTAATTCTGTCTACCATTGATTCAATTCTACTCCTTTGTTCTTTCAATATGTTATCTACATCTGAAAATTTAATATTAGTCTTCTGTAGATTTTGCATCATTTCTAATTTTTCATTTATTTTGTCATTTTGCTCTTGCATTTTCTTCTGAAATTTGTCTAGGGTTTTATCTGTGTTTTCCTTAATTTTGTTAGTGTTTTCCTTGATCTGTTTCTCAATCCATTGAAGATACCTAATTATAATTCTGTTTAATTTGTTATCAGGGAGTTCCATTGCTGCTTCTTCCTCAGGGATGTGTTCTGGGTCTGTATTCTTCTCCCTTGTCTCTTTTTGTGGACTGTAATGGTCTCCAAGGCTTTATGTCATTGTTGTGTATTTATTTTATTGGTTATTTATATTGGAGTGGTTCACCCAAGATTTTCATTTTCTTTCTTTTCTTTTTTTTTTTTTTTAATGTATCTTAGTAAGCAGGGTACTGTGGCACCTCCTATGCACTTATCACCTGTGTCCTGGTGGATATGATAGAGAATGAGAATGGCTTCACAGATCTCTGTTAACTGTTTGTGAAGAGCAATTAAGGGTGAGCCAGGGTCGTACTGGTGGTTATGTACCATTGGCCAGTTGGTGCAGAAGGAATTGTTGGCTCTAACTCAGTAAATGGAGTTGCAGGAGGCACAGGTGTGGTTGCTTCATATGGGCACATTTGCTGTCTTCTACTCAGTTAGTGGGAGCTCTGATGGGATAGTGCCTAAGGCATATGACTGCTTACCAAAAGGCTTATGGTACAAATCTACCAATAACTCCTTGGAAGGAAGATGGGGCAATCTACTTCCATAGTGATACTGCCTCAGAAAGCCAGGGAGGGGTTGCTATGAGTCAGATCTGACTTGATGGAAGTGAGCCTGGTTTGTTTTGGTTTACTGCATTAGTGGAAACCCATCAAAAAAGCAGAAGTAAGAGGACAAAAAACACACACCACATAAAACACAGGAACAGTCACCAAAAAGAGATAAAAGAAGGGAAAAAAAAAGAAAGGCAATAAATGAGATAAAATATTTAAAGATACACTTTTAAAAAGCCAAAAGCAATGTGCATAGAAAAAGGGGAAAAAAAGAAAGAAAGAAAACCCTCAATATCTGGGGAGGTGGGAATAAGAGAACAGATGTAGAGTAGGAGAATAATGAAGAAAAAAATGGGAAAAAAATGAAAACAGAAAAAAAAAAGGAATGGGGAGAACCACAAGAAAGAAAAAGACGGGAACCAGGAAAAGGGCAGAGAAAAAGCTGAAAACTAGGACCTGGGAAGGGAAGAAGAAAGATTAATAATAAAAGGGACAAAAAATAATAATAATAATAATAATTTTAAAACAGACAAAAACAAACAAACAAACAAACAAACAAAAAAAAAGAGTAAAATAAATCTGGGCAGGAAGGAGCAAGTTTCCCAGGCTCAGTCAGAGAACACACACTAGGATGTAATTCCTGCCGGCCCAGGAGGTTGGTAGCAGTGAGGTATGGCTGCACCTCCATTCACCAAGGGATTGTGGGTATAAGAGTAATAAGGGGAATATCATACCTTTCCAGTCTTTGTGTCAGGTACGTCCTTACAGTTCTCAACAAGTGAGCCATACTCTTAGGTCCCTGGCTTCTTAATCCCCTTGCCGTCTGGATTGCTAACATTCTGTAGCTCCTTATGTTTCTTTTTTCAGTGTTTTCTTGCATGTTCTTCTACTAGGGAGTTTAGAAAAATATAGGCAACCAAGAATTCTATCTCTAGTTAAAAAATTATTCAAACTATAAACTTGATATTAAGGCATTCTCAGGGAAAAAAAAAACTGAAAAATATAGGCAATCAAGAATTCTATCTCTAGTAAAAAAAAAATTGTTCAAAAAATAAAGTGATATTAAGGCAATCTCAGGGAAATAAAAACTGAAAGAACTCATTGTTGCCAAACATATTCTAAAAGAGATATTACATAGAATCTTTTAGGGTTAAATGAAAGGATAGTAGACAGCAACTTAAATTTGCATGAATCTGAGATAATGCTGTCACTTTAATACCTAAAATGGTTGAACAGCTTGCAAATATTCAAAATGGCTGCATCCTCCAGACAGCTAAAAGTGCACAGCTCAGCCTGTCTCCCTCTTCACTTCTTCCACTTTTATTCACCAGCCACCAGTGCAGTGCTCTATGCAGGCCCTGGCTAGCAGGTCTGATTTTTAGGTTAATTTTATGTCCTAAAACCACTTGGCAATATCTAAGCTGTCTGTGCCATCAAGATTGTTAACAGTCCATAGCTCCTTATTTGTCCTATTTCAGTGTTTTCTTGCATGTTCTTCTACTAGTTGGAGTTAAGTCCACTTCTGTATTTTTCCTTTTGCAGCTCAGAGCTCTAAGATTATCTTCTGTACCTGTGTTATCTGGTTCCTCTTTTCCTTGTTGAAGAGGGTCTGTGTAGTTTGCCTGCCTATTCTGCTCTTACTGGAACTCCTCTTCACATATTTTTATTTATGATCCACTTAGTCAAATATCTTTGCATAGTCAATAGAACACAGGTAAACATTTTTCTGTTATTCTCTGCTTTCAGACAAGATCCATCTCACATCAGCAATGATATCTTTCATTCCACATCCTCTTCTGAAACCCAGCTGGAATTTCTGGCCATTCTCTGTTGATGTACTTCTGTAAACAGTTTTTAATTTGTTAAACAAAATTTTACTTGCATATAATATTAATGCTATTGTTCAATAATTTTCACATACTGTTGTACCACTTTTCTTTGGAATGAGCACAAATATAAATTTGTTTCTGTTATTTGACCTTATAGCTGTTTTCTGAATTTCTTGACAGAGACGATTGATCACATTCAGCATCGCAGCCATTTGTTGAAACATCAGTGTTTATTCTGTCAATTCATGGTCTCCAGTGAAGCTGGGATTTCTTCCTTCAATACCATGAGCTCTTGATAATATGTTACCTCCTGAAATGGTTGAACTTTTTGTACCATAACTTTGTGCATTTTTTCCATCTTTTTTTGATGCTTCTGTGTTATTCAATATTTCCCACATAGGATCCTTCAATTTGGCAGTCAAGGCTTGAATTTGAGGAAATAATGGACAAAATTTCCTATTATTGATGAAAAATTCATAAACATACCCCAAAGTTTTAACAAAATCCAATAAAGATAATTCACATATACTCACACCTACACATGTCATCATCAAACTTCTGAAAACAAAAAGATGAAGTTATAGTATTAAAAAAAAAAAGCAAGACAGAAGTGACTCATCATATTTAAGTGATCTCAGTAAAATTAGTGCTAATTTTTCATCAGAATCTAAGGAATCAATGAGATTTTCAAAGTATTGAAAGAAAAATATAGGCAACCAAGAATTCTATATCTAGTAAAAAAATTGTTCAAAAAGTAAAGGTGATATTGAGGCATTCTCAGGGTAACAAACACTGAAAGAATTCATTGTTGCCAGATATATCCTAAAAGAGATATTACATAGAATCTTTTAGGATTAAATGAAAGGATATTAGACAGCAACTTAAATTAACAAGAAAAAATAAAGAGCAACAGCATATATAAATTCACAAACAAATACAAACATCAGTGTCAATGTATTTTTCAATTCATTAAATATTTTCCTTCTATTTTATTAAAGGGAGTTCTGGTAGCATAGTGCCTAAAAGCACTCAACTGCTAACATGAAGGATGGCAGTTCAAACCCACCAACCACTCCTCAGAAGAAAGGTTGGGCAATCTACCTTTGTAGTGATACCATCACGGAAATCCAAGCACAACACATAACAACAACAACATTTTATTAAAATGACAACTGTGCTAAGGAATATTATAAACTAATTCAATGGGTATACAATGTGTAAAATACAATTTGTATGACAATAACAACATAAAGGACAGGGTAGTGATGGAAGTAAATTGGAGGAAAGATTTTTATATAATTGAAATTAGTTGGTATCAATCCAATATAAATTCCTGTTGCTGTAGAGTGATTCTGACTCATACCAACCATATAGTGACCGTATATAACACAGTAGAACTGCTTCATAAGATTTGCAAGTCTAATTTTTGAAAATTCAAAGTACTACATCTTTCTCCTGAGGAGCTATGGTGTATTTGAACCATCGACTTCTCAGTTAGCTTAACCACCACAACATTATGATAAATTAAGATGATTACTGTAATAACCAAGGGAACCACTGAAAAAAAAATATAGTAAATCAAATAAAGAATTCAAATGGTACAATAGAAAATATCTAATGCAAAAATGATAGCGATAGGCAAATAGAGGAACACAAAAACATAAGACTTAGGAAAATACATAGCAAAGAAAAAAACGACAGACTGAAATTCATCCTTCCCAACAATTACATTGAATGTAAACAAATAAACAAATAAACAAACAAAAATCCAATTCAAAGATAGAAATTTTCAGAATGTATTAAATAGAATCATATTGCTTACATTTGTGAGTCAACGTGGAGAAGATGTGGTGCCCAGTTAATTGATCAAACACAATTCCACTTTTTTTTTCTTAGCTCAGATAACTTTATTAAAATTTAAAACTATTAAAATAGCATATATTAAAATTTTATTTAGAGTCAATATCGTTCTGTTATATAAAAAAATAAGTTATTTCTAGGTAAGGCAGATATTGGTCTACACTTGCAATAAAGGTATTTACATGTGATTAGCATTTAAATCAATTGACCATAAACTACATATATTACCTTCTGAAATGTGATTTGAGCCTCATCCCATCTGTTGAAGGTCTTAATAGGTATAACAGATTTCCTGAGAAATAAGGATTTTATTTCAAAACTGCAAATACATAAAGCTTCTAGAATTTCCAGCCTGTAGGGGACTTACAGATCTTTGACATAGCACTGCCAGGGTCTCCAGCCAGTTTTCTGTCTTACAGATTTTAATATTGTGAACCCCCACGATTATATAAAACAACTCCTAAATATATAAATAAATAAATAATGAATTCCCTCTGTATGTCTCTCTCTTCATATATATAAATATATGTGTAGATAGAAAGATAAAAATTATATAGGTATGGAAAGAGAGATCTTAATCTGTTTCTCTAGGAACTTTGATCAAGATATATTGCCTAAAACTATATAGTATCTATCAAAGTCATACTTCAGTTTAAATACATAAATTGGCTTAAAGTAAAAGGATAAAAAATAGAATAAAAATGTGTGCCATGTATAATCAAAAGAGAGCTGGAGTGACTATACCAATATCAGACAGAATAGACTTTAAGAAAAAAAATATATCTTAATGATATTTTATAGTTATAAAAGGTTTAATTCATTAAGATGATAATATTATTAACTTATACACTCTGAATAACAAAACCACAAAATATATGCTGCAAGACTGATAGGAATGATACCCAGTTAATCAAGTACCAATAGAAATGAAGAAAATCTAGACAATTAAACCATAATAGTGGGAGATGTCAATCCCACATTCAGTAATGCATAGAAGAGCTAGACAGAAGATCATCTGGACAATAAAAGATTTGAACAACAACAACAACAAAAGCATAACCAATCAGACATAACAAATACCTAAGGTCACTATACCCAACAAGATGAAAATATACATTCTTCACAAGTCAAGATGGGGAATTCAGCAATACATTTAAAATGGTTGAAATCATATAAAGGATTTTCTCTGACAATATAAAACAAAGTTAGAAAGCAATAAGAGAAATTTGGAAAATTCACAAATACACAGAAATTAACATTATATATTATAATAATATTATTATAATATTATGTTATATAATAATATTTTATATTAACATATAAAAATGAAATTGTAATGTGATGAATAAAATGCAAATGGAACATACAATATTACTGTAGCTCAAGCCTTGCATTCAGAAAAATTCATAATTTTAAATGTCTGTATTAAAAAATAAGGAACACTGGTAATGTAGTGGGTAAGACATGATGCTGTTAACCAGAAGGTCAGTGGTTCAAACACACCAGCTGCTCCACAGAAGGAAGATGAGACAAACTACTTCTGGAAAGATTACAGCCTTGGAAACCTAATGGATGTCACTATTAGTCACAATTGACTGGATGGTAATGGGTTGGATTTGTTTTTCTGATATTAAAAAATAGATTAAATTGAAATAACCTAAATTTCTACCTTAAGAAAGGTAGATCTTTGATATTTGATCTACCTTTCTTAAGGTAGAAATTCTAATCTTAGGAAAAAGATGAACAAAATAAACCCAATGCAAGCAGAAAATGAAAATAATAAAACTTTGAATGGAAGTAGACAAAGAACAGAAAACAAAAAAGAAAATCAAAAGGACAAAATTTTGTCTTTAAGTAGATAAACAAAATTGACATATTGTAGCCATATTGACTAAGAAACAAAAAAAGAGGAAACTCAAATTATTAATATCAGAAATTAAAGAGTGTATATTACTATTGAACGTAAAAATAAAATGATAAGTTTATCCTACGAATAATTGCATGCCCAAAATTAGATTATTTAGATGTAATGGATAAATTCTGAGAAACAAAAACTACTAAAACTGACTCAAGAAGAAATGGAAAATCTGAACACACCAGTGTGATGGTTTGTGTGTCAACTTTGCTGGCCCATGATTCTCAATTTTTTGGCAGCCATGATGTAGTTAGCCCCCATGATGAGCTTTGATATAATGTAATTTCCTCTGTCTTTATTCTCTAGTACTTCTATAAGAGAAATCCCACAAGTGGATGGCTTTAACAAACAGGGATTTATTCTCTCACAGTTTAGGAGGCATATCACCGGTTAATGAATCTTCCTACAATCCTGATGTAATATTCTCCTTCATATACTTCAGCTTCTTGAATTATTTGCTCAGCATACAGATTGAATAAGTATGATGAAAGAATACCATCCTGACACACATCCTTCCTGATTTTACACAAAGCAGTGTCCCTTTTTTCTGTTAGAATAACTGTTTCTTAGTTTATGTACAGGTTCCTCAAGAGAATAATTAAGTGTTCTGGAATTCCCATTTCTCATAATGGTATCCATAATTTGTTATGATCCACATGCTTAAGTGCCTTTGCAAAGTCAATAAAACACAGGTATACATCTTTCTGGTATTCTTTGCTTTCGGCCAAGATCCATATGATATCACCAATGATATTCCTCATTCTATGCTCTCTTCTGAATTCAGGTTGCATTTCTGGATGTTCCCTGTTGACATGTTCCCTGCTGTAGCTCATTTTTAATTATCTTCAGAATCACATTATTTGTATGTGATATTAATGGTATTGTTAGATAATTTCCACATTCTGTTTGATCACCTTTCTTTGGAATGGGCACAAATGTTGATCTATTCCACTCAGTTGGCCAGGTAGCTGTCTTCTAAATTTCTTGACATAAGTGAGTAAGCACCTCCAGCACTGCATTCCTTTGTTCAAACATCTCAATAAGTGTTCTGCCAATCACTGGAGTCTTGTTTTTCCCCAATTCCTTCAGTACAGCTTATACTAGACTTCTTCCTACAACATAATTTATTCTTATCGTATGTTACCTCCTGAAATAGTTGGGCATCAACCAATTATTTTTGGTACTGTGACTCTATATATTTTTTCCATCTTTGTTTGATGCTTCCTGCATCATTAAATATTTTGCCCATAGAATCCTTCAATATTATAACTCAAAGCCTTGGAACTTTTCTTCAGTTCTTTCACCTTGAGAAATGTAGAGCATGATCTTCCCTTTAGGACCTCTGGTGGAGTAATGTCTAAGGCATTTGAGTGCTAACCAGAAGGCTGGTGGTTCATACCCACCAGCCACTCCTTGGAAGGAAGATGGAGCAATCTACATCCATAGTGATACTGCCTCGGAAATCCAAGGAGGAGTTGCTATGAGTTGGGTCCGACTCGACGGAATTGAGTTTCATTTTTCGTTTTTGTTCTTCTCTTTTTGATTTTCTAACTCCAGGTCTTGGGACAGTCCATTATAATACTTTACTTTGTCTTCTTGAGCTGCCCTTTGAAATCTTCTGTCCAGTTCTTTTATTTCAGCATTTCTTCCATTCACTTTAACAACTCTCTCTTCAAGAGTAAGTTTCAGAATCTTCGATATCTATGTCTTTTTTCCTTTCTTGTGTTTTCAGTGACTGTTCTCTTCATGTATGATGTCCTTGATGACATCCCATAACTCATCTAGTTTTTGGTCATTAGTGTTCAATGAGTCAAATCTCTTTTTAAGATGGTTTCTAAATTCAGGTAGGATATAAACAAGGTTGTATTTTGGCTCTCATTAACTTATTTTCCTTTAGCTTCAACTTGAACTTGTATATATATGAACAATTAATGGTCTGTTATACAGTCAGCTTCTGGTCTTGTTTTGACTGATGATATTGACTCCACTGCCACTTTCCAAAAAGGTAGTTGACCTGATTTCTGTGTATTCTATCTGGTGAACTCCTTATGTACAGCCACCATTAATGTTGTTGAAACAAGTTATTTGCAATAAATAAGTCATTGGTCTTGCAAAATTCTATCATATGATTTCTGGCATAATTTCTATCACCAAAACCATATTTTCCAACTACTGATGATTTTTTCCTTGTATCCAACTTTCAAATTCCAATTACCAATAATTATCAATATATCTGGATCGCATGTTTGTTCTATTTGACACTACAAAAGTTAGTAAAAATCTTCAGTTTCTTCATCTTTGGCTTTAGTAGTTGGTGTGTAAATTTGAATACTACTACTATTAACTAGTTTTCCTCATAGGCATATGGATAGTATCCAATCACTGACACTATTGAACTGCAGGATAGATCTTGAAACATTCTATTTGATCATGCAGGTGACTTCATTTCTCTCCAGTTTGTCAACCCTGGCATAGTAGATCATATGTTTGTCTGATTCAGTATGGTCAATACCAGTCCCTATTAGCTCATTAATGGCTAGGATATCTATCTTTATCCATTCCCTTTCATTTCTGACAATTTCCAATTTTCCTAGATTCATGCTTCATACACTCCACTTTCTGATTATTAACCGATGCTTGCAGCTGTTTCTTCTCATTTTGAATAATGTTCCATCAGCAAATGAAGGTCCTGTAAGCTTTACTCTATGCATGTCATTAAGATCAACTCTATTTTGAGGAGGCAACACTTGCCCTGTCATATATAGAATGCCTTCCAATGTGAGGGGCTTATCTTCCAGCACTGTATTGGACAATGTTTTATGACTATTCATAGAGCTTTCTGGTAGTATATCAGACAGTGTGTCACTGCTATTTATAGGCTTTCAGTGATCAGTTTTTTCAGAAGTGGATTGCCCTATCCTTCTTCCCAGTGTGTCTTCTTCTGGAAGCTCTGCTGAAACCTGTCCTCTACTGGTGACCATGCTCATATTTGAAATACCAGTGGCACAGCCTCCAGCCGCATAGCAATAATCAAGCCACCACAGTACAACAAACTGATAGAGGAGTGGTGATTGATGGCA
Organism: Orycteropus afer afer; assembly: GCF_000298275.1. NCBI lineage: Eukaryota > Metazoa > Chordata > Mammalia > Tubulidentata > Orycteropodidae > Orycteropus > Orycteropus afer. The sequence continues at coordinate 146,004 of NW_006921993.1, read as the reverse complement.
GTATTTATTTTTTTTTTTGGTTGTAATTGTTGTTGTTAACAGCCTCTAGGTCCACCTGCATTATGTTTTGCAGATCCATTGGTATTCTTTATAATTGCATAGTATTTCATTTTATATGTATGCTGAAATTTGTGTATTTATTCATCTGTTGGTGAACACTTAGATTTTCATGTTCTCGCTATTGTTAATAATGTTACAATGCACATATTTGTGCATATGTCTTTTCATGTAACTATTCTTATATCTCTAGGATATATACCTAAGAGTGGTGTTTTAACTCTTTTTTTAAATTGTTCTAAGAGCAACAGAAGTCCATTGAATAATTTTTGGCAAAGATGGAGTATAAAAAGATTTGAATTTCTAAAATTGTCCCCTGTTTGCTATGTAGAGAATGAATGTGGAGAATAAAACCAGATGTGGGGAGACACATTAGGAGACTACTACAGTAATCAAGATAATAATGCATATGAACTTAAAATAGGATGTTGACAGATCAGAAGGAGATAACAGCCGGATTTAAGATATATTTAGGAAGTAGAATTACTTGGACTTGCTACAGTTCGATGTCAGTTTTTCTGTTATGTGTGAGTGGTCAGCTTGGGCTATTTGAGGAAAATGCAGCTAGCAGTTGGACTAGGGATATTTTCCAAGGGAAAGGCAGACAAAGCTGAAGTTCAATGTTGGGTATGGCAACTAAAAAAAAAAAAAAGAAAAAAGCTGTTTTGGGGAGCATTTCAAATTCTCATGTAATTCAGACTTTCTGGAGTCATGGAAATTGGATAAACTCTGAAATTATTGCCTTGAGATAATCTTTAAAACTTAAGCCAGAAATAACTCCTGAAGTCTTTTTAACACTAAACAGTGGTTTACTTTAACTAGTAAATAATGTCTACCTTGAGCATGATGTTCTGCTATGATCATTTTATATGGGATCAAATTGACAATAACAAAAAGATTAGATGAGGACCTTAGGGGGCACTGAGTTTATGTTAATAGGGGAGGAATAACTCAGAAAACGAGCATGAGAATGGTTGCACAACTCAAAAAAGTGTTATCAAAGTTACTAAATTGTACACGCAGAAACTGATGAATTGCTGTATGCTCTGTATTATTTTCGATAATAGTAAAAACAAAATAAATAAAGTTAAAACAATATCTGTTAGATATCTAAGTTGAGATATATATTTGGATAGATGTCTGGTAGTCTTTGGACAAGTCCAGTGTGACAAGAAACTTTTGGATATTATTCATGTGTACATAGTAATTAAGTCTTAGAACAATATGCTTTTCAGGAAAAAGGAATGCAGAGCAAAAATAGAAGATTTTCTGGTAATCACTTAAAAAAAACAGGTAGAAGAGAAGGACATGACAAGAAACATTGAAAATGAGTGAAATTGAGAAGAGGAAAGCAGATATTTTTGTGGAACACATGGTGTAACAGTGTTTCAACTTGGAGAGAGTCAAGAGTTGTGTCCAAATTCTATAGAGTTAAGAAAGATAATGATAAATGTGCCTACTGCATACTGCAATTGAAAGGTTACTGGTATATTTAGCAACTCTAGTGGTGAAAAATGAGAGCATAAATCATATAAAAATGGATTAATGATTTAGCCTTACTAAATATGAGGTTTGCAAAACATTACTAAATGGGAGCTGAGAGAGCTGTAGTTCTGAAAGTTTTAGAAACTTCTAACTATATACAAATAAAATTTAATTAGCTGAGTTAATTATGGGTGGTGTAATCCATTTTCATGTTACTCACATGAAAAATGGATGTTTTAGACTAAGAAGATGAAGTCCATGGGTGGTTCAAATGGTTTATATACTCATACTAATGGAAAGGTTCTTCGCTTCCTAAAATTGTCTTCAAATTCACCACTATTTTTTTTTCTCAATTTGAGGTTTCCTGAGCAGTTTTTGTGTGATTTTTCTGAAAATTTAGTATGTACACTCACTAACAAACACTTATTAAAGTTTATTACAGACAGTTGTAATCTGCTAGCATAAAATATATAAAATTTACCTATGAAATGGAAATAACATTAATATTCTTGTTCCATCAAGAATCAAACTATGATTATCAAGGTACATTATTTAGAAATGTTCTCCACCAAATAATATCCTTAATTTACACTAACCAGCTTATCCATATGAAGGCAATGTCAACATTATTATAAAATATAAAGGATCATTTAAATTTAGTCATTAATTTTAGGACTATCACATATATCCATATTCAGAGGATGTAGATTTTGGGAATTGCAAATTCTATATTT
>NW_006921993.1:135134-143060 GCF_000298275.1 Orycteropus afer afer | reverse complement strand
CAATTCAGTTCTAACTCATAGAGACCCCCACTGGGTTTCTGAAGTGGTAAATCTTTACGGATGTAGATTGCCCCATCTTCCTTCCATGGAGTGTCTGGTGGGTTTGAACTGCCAACCTTCTGATTAACAGTCACATGCCTTAGGCACTGCACCACCAGAGCTCCTTTTATTACACATGCAGCCAAATGAAGTTGAATTAGTGAGTTTTTATTTCAAAGAAAATTTATATGTAATGTTACCATATGAATATTTAAATGTTTGTTGAAGTAATGAAGGCAAGAATAGCTAAATATTGTATTAATTTAAGTAAGACCTCTCAAGGTGGCACCCCACTTCAACTAAGAGGTAAAATTAACACTTCGTTCCCTCTCCCCCCAAAATAAGTTATTACCTCTTTCCATAACAATCTCATTTTATTCTAAGTCTTAGGCAATTTCATTATCAGGAACAATTATAAATAAGCTAACAAACTTAACTTCAAGTTTTTATCATTTAGGAGGAGGAAATATTTTCATTTTTGAGGGAATTTGTACCAAGTTAACCTCAAATACTGGAATATTTATGAGATATTTTGACTTAAAAACATTTCCATTGTACCTCCCTACACATTACCCATGATTTCTTTCATTAAGCAACTAATTTGCATTTTCATCATTTTATTCAGATTAAACAGAATTTACTAAGTAACTTTTGTCTTCAGGGTTTGTGATTGGTATTGGAGTAAAGATATAAATTCAGAAGAGAAGATAAGACCTGAAGTTTATTGAGAAATCTAGAACATTTGTAATTGAGTCAAAATTTCTGCTATTATTAGCTATGTGACATTGACTTGAATATTAATCTTAATTTCCCTAACTCCTAATATTTTCATGTGAGTTAAAGTTATAACAGAATTGTTGTGAAATCAAATAAGAAAAAATTGAGTAAAATACTCAAAGCAGTATTAAGAATACCGTAAACTCTAGATAAAGAAAATCTATTATATTGGTTAAAAGGAGAAAATATTCTGGTCTTTCTACCAAATATTTTGCACTTCTTAAATTTGTTTATACAGCAGCATTATGACAGCATAAACTTGCTTTTCTTCCTCCCCCTAAAAGAGAAATGGGTTCTATTATTATGGAGGGAATCTTCACTTCCTAAAATTATCTTCAAATTAACCATTGTTATTTTTCTCAATTTGAGGTTTTCCGATCATCTTTTGTGTGACTTTTCTGAAAATTTTGTATATATACTGACTTGCAAACACTTATTAAAGTTTATTACAGACAGGTGTCACCTGATGGTATGAAATATATAAAACTTACCATCCTATGAAATGAAGATAACATTAATATTCATGTCTCATCAAAAGTCAAGCTATGGTTATCAAGGTACATTATTTAGAAATGCTCTCCACCAGATAATATCCTTAAATTCACACTAACCTTCTTATCCATATGAAGACAATGTCAATATTATTATAAAATATAAAGACAGCATTGTCAATTTAGTCACTGATTTTAGGACTATCACATATATCCATATTCAGAGGACACAGCATTTTGGGAATTGCAAACACCTACTGTTGAAATATTCAGGCTCTTTGACAATATTGCCAATAAAACGAGAAAGAACATCCTTATTATCTTAAACTGTGCAGTGCTCTAAAGCCAAAGTGAAGGGATTAACACCACTATAAAAAGGCAACGCCAGAAACAGCCCTTCATCTTCTACTGAATTCCCAGATGTCAGAGCAAAGGCACAGATAAACTTCAAGGGGAAGAATTTCATAACATTGGATATACAGTGTATTTGTTTAAGTGATTATAAAAAAAGGCAATTATTTGCTGAATTCTAAAAGAACAAACCACATTTTCAGGGCAAGCATTTGATTCCTCAATAGAACTACTATTTAGAGTCTGTTTAGATGTTTTGAAAATAGACAACACAAAATAGCACATATTTTTCATCAGAGTATGGGCCAAACACTAACGTGGAGAAATTTTGTTTTCACCTAAATGTCTTGATATATATTATTTTTGGAAGAATTTATATATAGGAAAATAGTTATGTATATATGTTTAAGAGTAGCCCGTAATATTCAAGGATATGTCTCATGCTGAATAGTATCTTCCTGTCATGACTTTGAGTCACTCATCATAATACCCAGAATCTCCATGGTGGCTGTCAGTATTTAGGGTAAATCCCCCATTTCATCTTTGGACAGATTGTTGCTAATTTTAAACAAGCACTATAGTTTTGAAATACTGGCAATGATAAGAGAGAGAGGAGAAGTTAGAGATAAAGGCACAGACAGAAAGAGATAACGTATGACTTTAGATATGTGAACAATTTCAACTATTTCAACCTATTTTTAATGCAGAAAATATGTGGACAAAGTCATACAGATATATTGATATACTTCAATTAAAAAATAAAAAGGAAACACAAGAAAATTAAAAATGAAATTATGTGACCAAAATGTAAACTTGGAATGCTTGCATCTGCCTCTATTTTTCTATTATATGATCCTGCACATTTATAAGCAATAAGTAACATTGCACAAGTTGTGATGGCACCGGAAAAAAAAGACAAAAAAAAAAAAAAAAAAAAAACAGGACTACCTGTCACCTGTCATGGATAGCTCCAGTGTAATAGGCAGGATTGCCACATGTATAGTTATCCCATACTAAATTAAATTAAGCTACCAAAATTACTTCACATTCAATATACCTTGATGCCTGAAACATTTACACTAACTCAGATGTAGTTCACGTATGCCATTTTTTTCAAGAACTTCATTATCTGTTGTGGTTTCAGTAAGCATCAATAAACTACAAAAAATAGCCATTGCAGGGAAACATGGTCTCTAAGATTTTGAAAAAGTCAAAAGTATTTCAAAAGTTTATATATTTATTAGATATTGCCTGTGTCTTCTTTTATTGTTAAAAATGCATTTATTCAACAAATAGTAAATGTTTGATACATACAAGGAACTACGGCAGATTATGTAGGGAGTATGAAGGCTTACGAAATGTGGTGCACTATCTCAAGAAAATTTACAGCTACTCATCATAGCGGCCCCTCCTTGGGTTTCCGAGGCAGTATCACTATGGAAGTAGATTGCCCAACCTTCCTTCCGAGGAGTGGCTGGTGAGTTTGAACCACCAGCCTTCTGGTTAGCAGTCAAGTGCCTTAGGCACTATACTATCAGGGCTAAGATTGAAAACATATAAATATCACTCAAAATAATATATTTTAGTATAAACAGCACATTGAAATTTCTCTGGACCTTCTAGAAAAGTAGAAACAATCTTTAAGAAGAGTTACTTAGATTAGACATCGATATATGGATAGGATCTTGAGACAACTTTACTAGACTTGTTAAGTAAATGATAGTTACAGATAGTGTAAGTGATGAAATTGCATGATCAACATACATAGGAGGTCCTAATTAGCATATGAAAGATTAATGGGGTGTGTCAAATATTTGAAAATGCTTAGCCAACTGTTCATTTACTTGTGTTTTATTTCATCTTTCCATGAATATTTATTAAATCCTTAATGATTTTAGTTCATGGAGAAAGCACAGCATTAAGCAACAGAATTCCCTCTCAAAAATATTCACAGTTCAAGGTATATATATTTTTTTCAAATTCAATAATTTTTTTTAAAGTTAAAAAAATAAAACTTTTTATGTTTCTGCTCTTTTATAATAATAAGTTTAGGTATTTCCAGTGAACACTGAATGTTTAATGAGCAATGACGTGGGACACTTCAGAAGAATGCTTCAATGAGAAATATGGAGAGTCCTTATGGTAACAAAAATTAATATAATTGTGGTGACATTACTTAATATGTCTCTTTTAGCCATGGTCTTTGTGACACCCACCAGATAATTGGGTGGGACTATGCAAATGTGAGGTGCTTATTATATTTTACACACACACACACACACATATAAACTTGTTAATGATTATATAACTTGTTAATGATGTAAATGTGGTACATATTACCCTTTTGGGAAAGGATCAATGGAAATAAGGTGTATGAAACCCTAAGAAGGGATCCCTATCAGTTTTGACATCCACTAGGGAGCTCCAGTGGTGTAGTGCCTAGAGCATTTGAATGTTAACCAGGAGGCTGGCAGTTCAAACCCACCAGCCACTCCTCAGCAGGAAGGTTGGGCAATCTACTTCTGTAGCAATACTGCCTTGAAAATGCAAGGAAGGGTCTCTATGAGTTGGAGGTGACTCGACAGCACATAACAACAACAGGCTTAAAATGAGCCAGCCCAGAGGCTGAAAGACAGAAGAACTAGGAGTGGAGACTGTCCTTGGACTTGAGATCACCGCACTGAGAAGACCGAGATAATAAAGGAGACAGCAAGAAGTAGCAGAGGCAGCAAAACCAACAAACTGACTTGAGACAGAACAATGGGCTTCCTGGCCCATAAAACAAGAAAGCTGAGGTCTTCAAGCAGGAGGTTTGCTGGTGGAGTGGGGTTCCTCCTTGGCCATCTGTTGTCAAATCTATTAGAGCTTTGTAACCCTGACCCAAGCAGGCCAGAGGCCGAGGCCAGAGAGAAGCATACTTGCAGTACAGCTGAGATGAAGCTGTCCTGACTAAAGAACTGTATCTTGAGTTGTTTCTGAACCTGAATTGAAACTTTTTCCTTCCCCAACAAATCCCAAAATTGTGAATATTGTCTATGAGTTCTGTGTGGCCATTGAGACTGATTATTTAACCAGCAGATAAATTGAGAGTGCTGTGAAAGAGATTTTTGAGGTTGCAATTGGTAAAACCATTGGAGGGTGGTGGCTTGTATGATCTCTGTCTCATAGGAATCAGCCTTGGGCTACTGATGTTGGTTTGGATCCTCCTTCTGCCTTGTGGTGTTCAAAGAGGTCAGAAGATGCTGCCACCATACCCTCTTTTGCAGTAATTAAAAACAAAAGAAAAGAAAACAAAACAAACAAACAAACAAACAAAAAACTGATTAAAAGGACTTCCAGCAGGGTGGCAGAATAGACAGACAAGTTAACCAGACCATTTATCACAAAGGAAAGAAACAAAATGAAGCAGACATCGATGATAAACCTAGAATCTTCAGCTTTGAAGGAAAGGATAAAGTAGATCAAATACTGACTAGAAGAAGAGACTGGATGAAAAAAAGCAAACAAAGAGACAAACACAGACATGAACTATCAACTGGCATGACAGCCCAGTCATTTTGAATTTTTGAAAGCAGTGGTCCAATTGAAGCTGTAACCTGATGACTGCCTTTGTTTGCTGAGGACTGCGCAGACACCCAAACAGGTAGCAGGTGACCAGAAAGGTGCAATACTCCCCTTATGACCTTTATCCCCTATATCTTTCCAGTGACCAGAGGTTTGTCAATCATCCACCCACCTTCTGGATTAGTAGGAATTCCATCCTGCACAGGATGCCCTGCCTCCAGCTACCTTCTAGGCAGGCAAGAACCAGTTCCGGGACTGAGGACCCTGCCTTACCTATCTTTTGGGCTGGCAGGAACTTCTGGAATCAGGTGCCCAATAGCTTATCATCTTTTGACAGGAACTTCTGGGACCAGGTGTCCTGTCCCTAGTTGACTTCAGAGCAAGTGGGGCCATGTGCCCTTCTCCTAGCTGCTTTTGAGTACAAGTGCTCTGTCTGAGACACCTTCTTGCCAGCAGGAGCTTCTTCTGGGATCAGATGCCATGTGCCAGCTGGAACTTGTGCAATCAAACATCTTCCTACCTACAGCTGCCTTTTTGATCAACAGGAACTTCTCTGGAACCAGGTACCCTATGCTTTGCTACCTGTTTAGATAGGTAGAACACAACCTGGGTCCCCTATGTTACAATTTCCCCACCCCAATTTTCTCATTACTTTTTTCTTCCATTTTATTTCCCATGTCTGGTTTTTATTTATGTTTCTTATACTGACTGGTTCTTTTCTTTCTTTCTTTCTTTTTCTTTTTTCCCATTTTCTTCTTTTTGTTTTACCCAACCCTTGTTATTCCTTTTCCATTATTCTTATTTTTTACTTTACCATTCTCTTTCTCTTTTTCTCTTTTCTTTTCCCACCTTCTCAGATTCTGTTTTCTTTTTTTCTCCTTGTGTTGCTATTCCCCCCCATTATCTTTTTCTCTTTTTTTGATGGTGGTTGTTTCTTTCTTTTTCCTCTTGTTTCTTTACTTTTTTTTTTTTTTTAATTGTAGTTTTCTTTTTGTTCTACAGTTTTTTTATTTTATTCTCTTGTGTTTATTGTGTTGTTGTTGTTGTTTTGTCCCATCTGGAAGGAATTGGCAACCTATGCCCGAATAATCCTATAATATCCCAACCTCCTGAAGCCCACCAGAGGACAACTACCTCCTTCTACACCACTGATCAATGAGAGAGAGCAGCCAATATCAGCCCAAGCTGCCCTCAACTGCTCTACATGAAGACTGAACAGAGAACTCTGCCCTCATTTTCATCCTCTATCATACCACCAGGAGACAGGTGGTGAGTGCTAAACTAGCAACAGAATATCACAGCAGCCCCATTCACTCAGTCACACATATCAAAACAAAATAAAGCAAAGAGAAAACAAACAAACCTGTGAGAAACATAGCAATCTGCTGTCATCAATTAAATACAAATATAACAACATCACAGTGTCTCACAGGAAACTGACAATGCCAGTATTCCAGAAGAAGCAAGATAGAGTAGAACAAACAGGGCCCAAAATACACAGCCAGAAATTCACCCAGAGGAAGAAATGGCATTGGAGTTACCTAACAAAGAATTCAAAACAATTATATTTAGGTCTGTCTATCTTAATCTGGGAGCTCCATTGAAACTTGTCCACCATGGATGACATTTCAGGTATTTTAAAATATCAGTGGCATAGCGTTCATCCTCAAAGCAATACTCAAGGCACCACAATATGACAAACAGACTAAGTCAGACTGGGAAGAAGGATGGGGCCATCCATTTCTCAAAAAAATGCCACAGAAAACTTTGCAAGTAGCAGTTAGACTGTCTGATACATTACTGGAAAACTTTATGAACAGTACTGAAACATTGGTTCATATAGTGCCAGAAGTTGAGCCCCACACATTTGAAAGGACTCAAAATATTACTGGAGAAGAGCTGCAGCTGCTTCCTCAAAGTAGAGTCAACCTTAATGCAGTAGATGGAGAAAAACTTTGGGGACCTGAATTTGTTTATGGGACATGACTCAAAATGGGAAGAAACATGCCAACAGGGTGAACAATGACTCTAAGGAGGTAAACATGCCTTTGGATGATCAACCATTCAATATCAAAAGGGCAACATTTGTCCAAGGATAAATTCAGAAGACAAGAAGGGTTAATCCAATGCCATCAAGTCAATTCTGACTCATTGTGACTTCTATTGGGTTTCCAAGGCAGTAAATCTTTATGGAAATAGATTGTCCCACCTTCTTTCTGTGGAGCAGTTGGTGGGTTTGAATCACCAACCTTCTGATTAGCAGTCACATGCTTAGGCACTGTGCCACCAGAGTTCTTTAGGAAAAGTCAGAAAAGAAGGAAGAATATAAACTAAACATGCAGGGAAAATGTGGGAGGAGTGATGTTGCATTGAGGGGATCGTAATCAATGCCATGAAACAATGTGCAAGTGAATTATTTAATGGAAAACTGACTTGCTCTGTAAACTTTTACCCAAATCACAATAATTAAAAAATAAATAAAAATAAAAATAAAAAATGAAACAATTTGGACTCAAAAGAAAGGAACAGTATAGTTCTTGTTAGTAAGATAAAGCTTGCAATTCAATCTCTTGTGAATGCACTTCTGAGTCTTGTTAATGTTTCAGAGTATAAGTAAAATTTGACAGAGGCATTAATGAATATCAACAATTTTTGATCATGTGATAAACTACTGTACTTTAGCAATAAACCCTAATCATGACTT
>NW_006921993.1:131883-133624 GCF_000298275.1 Orycteropus afer afer | reverse complement strand
AAACTGAAGAGAAAATCTAATTCTCAAGTATAATACTATGGCCAAAACTTAAATGATGCAGAAAGTCTCACAGGAAGATGAAAGGCTACAAAGAGTCACCATACAAAAAAGGTTGATGTTTCAGGAGGTAGCATATGCTCAAGAACTACTGACACTGAAGAAGGAAGGTCAACTTTCACTGCAAGCACTGGTGATAACAAAGCTTCAAGAATTGATAAAATACCAATTGAGATGCTTCAACAAACAGATGCAATGCTGGAGGCATACTTTAGGGAAGTAGATTACTCTGTCTTCTTTCTGCACAGTGGCTGGTGAATTTGACCCACCAACCTTCTGGTTAGTAGTCAAATGTCTTAGGCACTATGCCACCAGAGCTCCTTGCAAAGCAAATAGAGGGAATGAATAGTATAATTACAAAATTCCATATGAAGGAGAATTCAGGACTATGTCAGTGTAGAACAGACTATTCTAAACTTAGAGATATATGATTGTACCACAGAGTAACCACAAAGAAAATTAATAAAACTTCAAATCAAAATAATAAAGAAGAAGATCACAAGGGCTTAGTAAACACAAAATCAATAACAACAAAAAGGGAAAAAAAGCTCAATAAGAATGAACTTAACACTAAAAAAAAAAAAAGGAACAAAGGAACCATCAGTACTGTAACAAAAAACATAAAAGTATGACAACAGTAAATGCATGAATATCATTAATTACTTTAAATATGAATGTATTAAATGCTCCAGTCAAGAGAATGGCAAAATGGAAAAGAAAACAGGACTCATTAATATACTGTCTACAAGAGACTCACCGTAGACACAAAGATAAAAATAAATTAAAAATCAAGAGTTGGAAAAACATTTCAAGCTATTGGCAATCAAAAAGGCAGGAGTGGCAATATTAATTTCTGGTAAAGTAGACTGTAAGACAAAATTCAGCATAAGGGACATTTTTTTTCATTTTTATGAAGATAAAAAATATCACTTGATCAAGAGAAAATAACCATAAAAAATATCTATGCACCGATGAAAGAGCTTCAAAATACATAAAGCAAACATAAACATAATTGAAAAGGGAAACAGACAATTGTACAATAATAGTAGAAGAATTTAACACACCTCTTTTGATGAAGGACAGAACAATTAGAAAAAAGCTCAAAAAAAGATGCAGATCTCAGTAACACAATCAACCAACTTGTCCATGTAGACATACACAAAACACTCCACCCAACAGAAACACTACACACATTATTTTCCAGAGCACATGGATCATTTTCCAGAGTAGACCATATGTTCAGTCACAAAACAAGCCTCAGTAAATTTAAAACCATAGAAGTACTACAAAGCATCTTCTCAAATCACAGTGCAATAAAATTAGAAATGAATAATAGGAAAACCATGGGAAAAAAACCAAATACATGGAAATTGGATAACCCAGTGCTCAAGAGCCACTGGATAACAGGAGAAATAAAGTATTTAATAATAATAATAATAATAATAATAATAATAATATTAATAATAATAAAATTTCTAGAAGCAAACGAGAATGAAAACTCAACATACCAAAATTTTTGGGACATAGTGAGCAGTGCTCAAAGGTTAATTTATAGCAATTAATGAACACATCAAAAAAGGAGAAAGAACCAAAATCAATACTTTAATCGAAGAACTCCAACAATTAGAAAAAAAAATACAAAAAAAGAAGCTTACAGTCCAGAAGAAAGGAAGTAATAAACATC
>NW_006921993.1:128250-130990 GCF_000298275.1 Orycteropus afer afer | reverse complement strand
GTAGTGATACTGCCTCGGAAACCCAAGGAGGGGTCGCTATGAGTCGGGGCCGACTCGACGGCACATAACAACAACAAACAACAACATGTCCAAATGGGATTCATATCAGATGGACATGCATAGTTCAACATTAGAAAAACAATCAACATAATCTATCACATAAATAAAAGAACTACATGATCATATCAATAGATGCATAAAAGTAGTTTGGTAACCAGCATCTTTTCCTGATTAAAAAATCTCAGTAAAATGTGAATAATAGGAAAATTTCCACACATGATATAGAAAAGCTAACAGCTAACATTGTTCTCAATGGAAAGAACTTAAAACATTCCCCTGAGAAATAGGAACAAGACAAGGAAGCCCTCTATCACCACTTTGATCAACGTTGTATTGGAAGCCCTTAGCCAGAGCAATAAAGCAAGATAAAAAAATAAAACACATCCAAATAGGCCAAGAAGAAGGAAGGCTATCTCTATTTGTAGATGACATGATACCATATGTAGAAAAAGAAAGACAATCATCAAGAAAACTCCTGGGACTAATTAGAAAGATTCAGCAAAGTAGCGGGATATAAGATCTACAAACAAAAATTAGTGGATTCCTCTATGTTAATAAAGATATCTCTGAACAGTAAATAAGGAAAGCAATACCATTTACAATAGCTACCAAAAAAGATAAAATACTTAGTATTAAATCTTACCAGGGACATGAAAGACCTATACAAAAATCTACTAACTACTGCTACGAGACACTGTAAGAGAGCTACATAAATGGAAGAACATGCTATACTTATGAATAGGAAGACTGAACATCATGAAAATATCATACTACTTAATGCAATCTATATACTCAATGCAATCCCAATCTAAATTTCATCAACATTCTTTAAGGACTTGAAAAAAACTTTCACTAATTTAAATGGAAAAGAAAGAGACCTCAGATAAGCAAAGCATCACTGAAGAAGACAAACAAAGTAGGAGGTCTCACACTCCCTTATCTCAAAACCTCCTATACAGGCACAGTAGCCAAAACAACCTGGTCTTGGTACAAAAATAGACATATAGACCAGTGGAACAGAATTGAGAACCTGTAAATACATCCAGTCACCTATGGACAGCTGATTTTTGACAAAGGGCTGAAGCCTATTAAATGGGGGACAGATAATCTCTTTAACAAATAGTGCTGGCAAAACCGGATATCCTTTGCGGAAAAACGGAACAAGGTCAATAGCTCACACTATACACAAAAACAAACTCAAGATGGATCAAATTCCTAACAACCCAAAGCTATAAAATTTACCAAAGATAAAATAGGGACAAACTTTGTTGTTGTTATAATTTGTGACATAAACAGATGTTAAGCATAATCAAAAATGCACAAAAAGCAGAAGTTAAAATAGATGCCTAGGACTATCTAAAAATTAAATTCTTATGTGCATCAAAAGACTTTTTCAAGGAGTAAAAACAGCTACAGATTGGGGAAAAATATTTGACAATGACATATCTGACAAGGGATTTATCACTTACTTTTATGGAAAACTTCAACACCTCAACATCAAAAAGACAAATAACCCAATTCACAAAGAGGCAAAGGATAGGAACAGACACTTCACCAAGGAAGATATTCAGGCATTTCAAACATATGAAGAAATCCTTGCAATCTTTAGCCACTGTTGTTGTTGTTATGTGCCATCATAACGATGATGCAAATCAAAACAAAAATGAAATACCATCTCACCCCAGTAATAATAGCAAAGTTCAAAAAGACAGAAAACAACAAATGGTGTTGAGAGTGTGGAGAGATTGGAACTCTCATACACTGCTGGTGGGACTGTAAAATGGTACAATCCCTGTAGAAAATAGTATGGTGTTTTCTTAAAAAGTTGGAAATAGGAATACCATTTGATTAAACAATCCCACTACTAGGCATATATCCTAAAGAAGTGAGATCTGGGACATGAATAGATACATGCACACTTATGTTCATCCCGGCACTATTTACAGTAGCAAAGAGATGGAACCAATCTAAGGGCCCATTTACAAATGAATGGACAACCAAAGTATGGTACCTACACACAATGGAATCCTATGCAACATTAAAGAATAATGAAGAATCTGCAAATCGCCTCATAATGTGGATGACTTTGGAGAACATTATGTTGAGTGGAATAAGTCAATCACAGGGGGACAAATATTGTGAGCCAGCTATTATAAAAAGTCAAAGAAAGGTTTACACAGGAAAGGGAAATATCAGGGATGAGAGGGGAAGTATGGGGGGATATCTGGCTAGTTAAGAGACATGTTTTGATTTGGGTGAAGAAAAAGACAATATAACAAAAGCATGTGGCTAGCATTATTGGTAATTGGAAACATTAATCTATAGAAGGATACATAGGTAGCTAGGCAAGAAGATCAGGTATGGGTAGATGAATGGAAATATACCCATGACCATACATAGGTTGGGCAGACAATATTCCTACATTTGTATGTGCTATAAAAATTTCCATATATTGTACAGAGCTAACAAGGGACACAGGTAGGATAACTTCTTGGCTACAACAAAGCACCTCGAGGGAGTGAGCAGCTGGGTCTATGGGCTCAATACCATGGTTGCAAGGGGCATCAAGGTCAATTGCCATGGCATAGTACACAAAAATGTTTTATATCCTACTTTGCTGAGTAGTAACTGGGATCTTAAAATCTTACAAGTGGCCATCTAAGATGCAACTATTGATCTC
>NW_006921993.1:104576-127765 GCF_000298275.1 Orycteropus afer afer | reverse complement strand
AAAAAAAAAAAAAAATCACTGGTCTGGTAGAGATTGGTGAAACCCTCAAGACCATGTTCCCTAGTCATCCTTCAGGCCTGGAATAGGACTCACTCCTGTGGTTAACTTTCAACCAAACAATAGACAGGCACAGGAGCTGAACAAGTACACTAAGGAGATGGTGCAGCTCTCCTTAGAGAAATTAACTATGGGAGATCAGAAGGACAGCCTTTGCACAGGGAGAAACTAAGGAGGCAGAAACGCATAGGCAAGAGGAAAACAGTCAAAGGGGAACCACAGGGACAAAGTGGGAAGAGAGCTGTTACATTGTAGGGATTATAATCAGTGTCACAAAACAAAATGTGCATGGACTGTTGAATGTAAAACAAATCTGCCTGGCAAAATTCCACCCAAATCATAATAAAAGTTTTAAAAATCAAGACAAAAGACAGTATAATTCTATTATTTGGAAATATGAAGATGGAATAAGAAATAACTAAAGATTTTGGAGAGACTGGTTTTGGAGTAGAAATGGGATGAGGAACATGTGAAGACTTTCTTTATAAGGATTTAGTTGGATTTGATTTTTTTAATAATGTGCAAATTTTGAATGGAAAGTTCAAATTTAAAACATAAGTAGAGTTCGTATCTGGTATCCGTACTGAGTATGTTTTCCATTCTCAGTGATAAGAATCAAGTGTTTATTAATATCTCTGAATATTCTGTCTCTCATTCTAGTAGATTCTTACATTTCTATTTGCCTATGTCTTTTTTAAAACATGAATCTTTTAAATGGATGCATTTATTTCATTTGCTACCATATTTATTTACATTTTCTATTTACAGTAAGTTTTAGGGCTATTGATATAATGGAAAATCTTCTCTGCAATGTCAGTCCACAATATTCGGGGTGAAATAGATACGCAAATAGTTAGAGTCATGTTTTAAGTGATTGATAGGTGCACAGATAATGACACAAGAGGAGAGGGGAGAAAAACCTACTTACTGAGAAGATGGGAAAGATACAAGACTCAGGAGGCAGAATCTTGACTCATTAGGAAAAGAACTTAGAACTTTTAGAGAAATACAAACTGCTTGGACTGTCAGGAAGAAAGAGTTCTTTTGAAGCAGAGGAGGGGGAAGACACTGAAAGGATTGTCAGAGGCAACATAAAACAAAGAGGAGTCACCGAAGTATTTTAGATAGAAGAGTGACATTATCGTTTAATATCTGTCTGTTGGAGCCATAGCAGTTCATATTCTATTTTGGTTCCCATGGAAGCATGTGTGGCACCTCAGTTCCCGGTAACTAAGCTTATACAATGGAAACCTGGTGGACCAATATTTAAAGCACTTGGCTGCTAACTGAGAGGTCAGCAGTTCAAACCCAACTGAGGCTCCATGGAAGAAAAGACCTGGTGAACTTCCCCTGTAAATGTTGCAGCCTTGAAAACTGAATGGGGGAGTTCTACTGCATCATACATGTCACTATGAGTTGAAATTGACTTGGCAGCCCTCAACTGCA
This sequence comes from Orycteropus afer afer, assembly GCF_000298275.1. Lineage (NCBI taxonomy): Eukaryota > Metazoa > Chordata > Mammalia > Tubulidentata > Orycteropodidae > Orycteropus > Orycteropus afer. The sequence goes on along the minus strand of NW_006921993.1, from coordinate 126,262 downwards.
TGTTCGTGCATAACATACTCATAAATATATTGATGCCACATCTTTCTTCCAGGGAGCAGTTGAAGGGCTTGACTCCTGACGTTTTTTGTTAGCAGCTTAGTGCTTAAGCATTGTGGCACCAGAGCTCCTTGTCTATTTTGGTAATTGCAATTATCTTTATTAGTGCCATTTTAGCTACTCCTTTTCACTTTTCAATACTGCATAGAAGTGTTCTTTTGTATGAACATCGGATTTAATTTTCTTTCAAAGCACATGCAAAATAATCTTTGCTTTGAAATGTTTCTAATCTGAATCTTTATTTGGAAGTGTTTTATATATCCCTTACTGAATGTTGACACACATATATACACCCAAACACAGACACATACACACACCAACTATCAACTTTATTAATATTACAAAGGATATTATTTTAAAAAGTGGTGAATCTGTAAGGAAATAAAATGTGATTGTTATTGACTATTTCAAAGCATCCCACAGAGTTGAATTGCAATAAGACATATTTATATGAATAAGTATTACATATTAAACACATGAATTATCCACAGACAGATTAAGAGATGATAGCATAACTATCTTCATGTTTATAAACAACTTCTTTTCAAAATATGGGAAGCACTTGTTGCTTTTCTCCAAATTCCTCCTCTGGTCTTTGTCTGTGTGACAGTTATCTTTTTACCTCTATGGTTAGATGATGTTTCCCTTGAGTTTTCTATTATATTAGAGGATTTTTATAATTATAAATTATAATTAAAAAGTTTAAATCAATTTTTGTAGTTTTATCATTGAATATACCAGCCAATGCCAAATCACTTCAACCATGTAAGAAAATAAAAATATCTACAGACATTTTTTTTTTTTTTTTGGATAATCTTTTGGCCAAAACTGACTTAAACTGACTGATTTAAAAATAATAGAAGAAATGCAAAAGAAAGAGAAATAGTGATAATGAATAAATAACACATCAATGTTAAAATGTTTATTTACAACCCTCAAATACAAAATTTTATAATTTACTATGTTTACATACAAAACTATCAGTCACATTGACATTCTATTGGTAGGTCCAGAATGCATATCACTTTGTCTGTGTGAATAAATCCTAAAAAGAATTTTGGCATAGTGCTTGGCTATCTGATTCCATGTAGATTCAGTGCAATATAGCTAAGGATTTTGTGTATTGTCACAAATATGAACTACTTACTAAAGCTAGTCTCATGAGATAAAACACATTATTTTCCTTTTCTAGCATCTTGCTCTTGTTAGGTGCTGTTGAGTTGACTTGGCTTACAGTGACCCTATGTATAACAAAACGAAACATTGCCTGGTCCTATGCCATACCCACAATCTTTGCTGTGCTTGAACACATTGCTACAGCCACTGTGTCAATCCATCTAATTGAGGGTCTTTCTCTTTTTCCCCGACCTTCTATTTTACCAAGCATGATATCCTTCTCCAGTGAGTTGTCCCTTTTGACAACATGACCAAAGTCAGTCAGATGAAGTCTGGCTACTCTCACTTCTAAGGAACATGCTGGCTGCACTTCTTCCAGAACAGATGTGTTTTCTTTTTTTTTAGAAAATAATTATTCTTATCTATACAATAGGAAATATTAAATATTGAACTCTAAAAGTAAACATTCAAACACTTCCTGCAAAAACTTGACTTATATACATATGATATGGTTAAGGAGGGTGCTGTGAACCATATCCCCATACTTTTAGAGATATTTCTGGTGGTTATGAGAATTAGTTACTATTATAGATTGAATTAAATCCCCCAAAAATATGTACTGTAAATTCTATCCCCTATAGTTATGATTGCAATCCCATTTGGGAATAGAGTTTTCTTTGTTATGTTAAGAAGGCCTTATCAATGTAGGATGTGTATTAAACTAATTACTTTTCATATAAGAATAGAGAAGATTAGGAATACAAGCAAGCACAAGCAGATGGGATGATACATACCACATGAACATCAAGGAACAGAAGCTGAAAAGAGCTGCCAAAGTGTTTGCCTAGAACCTGGACTCTGAATTCAGACTTCTAGCCTTCAACACAGTGAGAAAATTAATTTCTGTTTGTTAAAGCCATCTGCTTTTGTTATCTCTGATATGGCAGCACTAAGAAAGAAAGAAAGTTATCAAAGTTTAATATATATTTTACTCTAAAGTTAATCAAAAGTAGCCTTATTGGCACGGTGGTAAGCTGCTAACCCAAAGGTCAGTTGTTCAAAGTCACCAGCAGATCCTGAGGAGAAAGATTTGGCAGCTGGCTTCCCTAAAGATTACAGTTTTGGAAGCCATGTGAGGCAGTTTTACTCTGTCCTATAGGATAGCTATTAATTGGAATCGACTCAACACAATGGGTAAAATTAGTGGAAGAGGATTTTTAAAGGAATAACTGTAATTAATAAAGGGAAGAGCTCTCAAAGATCCCAACCACATTCCTTAGAATTGCTCAGACAATTCTTGATATCATGTTGGCTCTTTAATATTAGTACATATTTTAGGAAGAATGGTAAAATACATAGCATCTTTCAGGGCAAAAATGAGTTCAGTTGTTCTTAAAAAGAAGAGTTAAATGCCTGCTAGTAGAAATATTTTTTATTAAATTTTAAGTTCTACTATATTGTCTATGATAACTAAAATAATAATAACCTGTAACTTATTAAAGTATACTTTATATTTGTCAAATGCACAAATCTTAAATGTGAAAGTCAATTAATTTTAATGTGTGTCCATTCCTGTCACCATTATGCAGACCAAGATATTGTATATATCTGTATTTCCATATAGTTTCCTCCTTACTCTTACAGTCAATCACAACTTCCAGCCTCAAGCATCTGCTATTTTACTTCTAAGGGTTACAGATTTGTCTGTTGCAGATATTTATGTGAATAGAATCATATGGTATATACCCTTTTCTCTTTGGTTCTATGAACCACTCTCTTTTTTGCTTGTACTAGATATTTCTTCTCTTTTTTTAAAAAATTAGTGAGTAGTATCCTTTTCATGTGATACAATACGACTAATTTATCAGTTCTCCTGTTGCTGGACATTTGGGTTGTTTCCAGGTTGGGATTGTAAAAAAGGCTGTTTCTATATTTCTATATTACTCTGTACACATGAGTATAAGAACACATAATACTTAAGGGATCACCGACTAAGGAAGAGAACATACAAAGTAGGATTCTCATTGGTGATAATCTATTGAAAAAAGAGAATTCTTTTCAATTCTTATTTGTGGGCTAGGAATCCTCTTGAGTCTAAATTTAGGAAGCAATTTGCAGCAATATTTATTACATAAAAACCTGAACATGATTAACACTTATAAGACATAGGCACAAACAAAGAATCTCTGTGTGTGGAAAGGCTTAGCACTTTCATGAATGTGAGAATGAGTTTTCAGACAGAAATAGCTGACCAAAGGTGGAGTTGGTACTCCAGGATGAACTTGAGTTCAGTGGAGCCAGGTCTCCAAAAATCTGATTGCTCACATGGACACTTTCCTTGTTGACCTCATGGGCTTGATGAAATGTCTTATACGTTTTGGTGGAAGGAACAGTTCTTATAAATTGAAATTTAAACTTTAGTGTCTTTTAGGTGGTTAATTCCATTCAATCATAGCATGCTATTATTAACACATTATGGACAAGGAGGTAAGGGAAATATTAATGGTTTTACAGTGATGATTTTTGGTAGCTAAAAGATCTGAGAAGATATGGAGGGGAAAAAAAATAAATAAATAAAACAGCCAAAGAATCAGTAAGGTCCATATATTTGCTCTAAAAGTTAGAAAAGCTCAACATCTGTGAGAAGGGGAAAAGAGGAGGAAAGCAATGCCACTTGAATTTCACAAACAAAATTTGGTGGAAAACTCCACTGTTACGTCACAGTTTTGAGGAACAGGGCAAGGAGCAATATTAGACTATGGGAGAGTTTTTGAATCAGTACATTCTGGGTCTCTGCCACCATTGTGGGAAAATAATATGTAGAAGCACATGGGTGGGAAACCAAGCACTCAGCCATAGAAAACTGAAAGCAACTGAATACTAAGCTTTTTCTTTTATTTCCTTTTTTATTATTTTTTTTTTCCATTTACCAAGCAAACACATTAAAAATTTACAGGCTAATGCTCATTTTTGAGTATTGGAATACTCCTACATTACAAATAGAAGCCCTAGGAAGGATATCAGATTTCTATTTTGGAAAATAATGCAAATGGAGAATTAGGTCACAAAACATGTTTTTCAAGCCAATAGAAACATGTAGCCAGCTTGGACTGACAGTGAGCTATCTCCTCAGTTCCTACTAAATGACTGAATTGAGTCTCTGAAACTAAAGTATTAATCCTTCTGATTAAAGCTTTAAATTGTTGTTATAGTGACATTTAGGTAAAGAGTAGAGAGCCCAGAATTATATTTTAAGATGAATAGCAAGGATTCTTTAAGAAATGGGAGAAGCAAGGAAAAAAGAAAAAAAAAAAAAAGAGTAATTAATGCCTGTATCAACTGAGGCAAAGAAGTTAATAAAATTAGCCAAACTTCCAAAGCTAATAAAGGAGGAGCTTGCACCAAACCCCTGTGTTTTTGCTTCCAATATCTATACCTTGTCCCCTTAGCCAAATAAATGAGGTTATGAATCATCCTCATCTCTGATATGGAAAAGAATTTCCTCAAGGGAGTGAAAGCGCTCATGCCTGGGACAAACTGCTTAATGTCAACTTAGATCAATTTCAGCAAGTATGTTCTTAGCAGAGTTGAGTTACATGTTACTTTTCTCACAGAGCACGAGGAATACACCTGAAGCTTTCTCTAGAGGAACTAAAGATAGACTATCATGAGAATATTTAAATATAGATTAATTAAAAATTTCTAAGTTTTTTGGAGACAGAATGCGTTTTCAGACAGAAAATAACCAAGGAACTGTTTTTTTTTCGGAGAATATTAATGCAAATTCTATTTATGTATGGGAAGACTATATTGATCAATTACACAAAGAATGCAAACAGAAACCCAAATTAAACAGATAAAAATAGAAATTAAACAGATATAAAATATAATACATGCAAATATCTATCATATGAATATTAGGTGAAATGAAATGCATTTTTTTTATGATCTTAGCTGAAACATTTTAAATATTACTGACTTTATGATCTCATTCTTCTCTGAGGGGAGGAATCAGAGGTGCACAGGCCTTGATGTGACACTTTTCACTTTACAGGACTCAAGTTACATTTCTAAGCTGGATATTTAAAATGCTGCTAAAGTTCATGAGCTCATAATCTTTTTTTCTGAGGTTAAAGGGGAAAATAACTTATTCTAATAAAAATTAAAAACTGACTTGAGTATTTATCAATTGTGAATGAAGAGAAGGATTGAAGAAGCTTAAATAATTCATCAAGAGAGGAAAGAAACCTGTGTTCTTTTTGCAGTTTTTCTCCTTCACATATAATCTATCTTTGGGAAGTAATGACACACATGAGGTTGATTTGTAGTCTAAGAGTTTGTCTTCACAGCTTTTCATAACAGACAATACTAAAAGTGCAGGGGAGACTCTTAAGTACTCCAGGATGAACTTGAGTTAAGTGGAGCCAGGTCTCCAAAAATCTGATTGCTCACATGGACACTTTCCTTGTTGACCCTATGGGCTTGAAATGTCTTATACGTTTTGGAGGAAGGAACAGTTCTTATAAATAGAAATTTAAACTTAAGTATAAAGACCTTTTAAAGCTTTTTTTCTTATCTTTTTTTTTTTCCTTTTTAAAGTGTGAGAATGCTACATTCACTCACAAGTGTGCTTCTATTTTCATTTCCTTCTAACTATACAGAGACACCTTATTTGTTTTATTAGAATAGCACGTTTATTTTCTTTTTAAGTTCTATTTTCTCTTATCTAAAACATTACCTTACTTAAACGGAATTGTTCCTGCTTGATTAAATTTTCAGCTAGTACTGAAGTGCCATGATGTAGGAGACAATTTTAAGCAGAACAACCTGCAAAGTACATAATTAATTAAGCAACTGAAGTCATAATTTATTTCTCCAAGACAACAATATGCCAAGCGGTGGTCCAGAAATCATGGAAACATTGAATATTTACTAAATTAGAAAATTACAGAGTGGATGGATGGTGCAGATGTTTCACCCGTTTTATAAAAGCAATTTATTTTCATCATTAGCCTCAAAGAGTGTATCTGATTCATATGTCCAACAACTTAATTTAAAAATTACTTAAAGAGTAACAAATGCACAGTTGTAAATTTGAAATACACGTCATCATCATGGATAATGGTATAGTGACACTTTCTTTCACTAATAATTTGCAGCACATTCTTCTTTTTTCTGTAAGTCAAAAACTCCTGGAGCATCATTTTAATTGTTATTTGTATGCTCAAAAACTAACACTGTCATTGTCTTTTAATCAAAATATATCTTCTGAATTACTGTCAAGATCCTCTATATGCCTACTTATTTGGCTATGATTTTCACTACTCCCCTTGGCCTCTTCTGATGTTCTTACCAAAGTAAACTGCTCACCATTTTCTAATGTGAATTCCTATGTCTATTTCTGCTTTACCCTGACCTCCCCCACTGCAGGTGGTACCCTCACTATTCCACTTTCATCTATGAAAAACATACCTGCTCTTCAGAGTTTCTCAGTTTGCCAGACTGATAAACTGATCATAGAGGGGACAGCAATGATTCAGTGGTAGAATTCTCATCTTCTTTGTTGGAGACCTGAGTTCAGGTCTCAGCCAAGCACTTCATGTAGAGTCACCAACTGTCTGTCAGTCGAGGCTGCATTTCTATGATGCTGAACAGGTTTCCGCAGAGCTTTCAGACCAGGATGAATTAGGAAGAAAGGCCTGGAGACCGACTTTTGAAAATCATCCAATTAAGTCACTATGGATCACAATGGTTCAATCCACAAATGATCATCTGATGGCAGTGTTCGGTTCCATTGTGCGTGAGATCGCCATGATTAAGAGGACAGATATTAACAACATAGGCAATAATATGAAATTTGAAGGTAAGCTGGTAAATCTTTTTACATGTAAATGCACTCTGCTAAATGCAAGAAGGAACACTGGGATATAAAGTAAAAGGTCCTTTATTTCCTAGTAATAGCAGAATCAGTTCCAGCTTTCTTCCAGATTTAAAGCTCAGACATATTTATTTCTGAGATTTTTGTTTACACCCCACAGTCTCAGAGACCTGTGTTAAAATCATTTTCTTCAGAAATGGCTCAACAGAGGGACATTTTAAGCCTGAATACATAAATTTATACTCCTTTCTTTTTCTGTTTTAACAGCAGGATTTTTTTTTAAATCCTATCTTATATTTTCTTAAATCTACCATAAACAAATGTTTCTGAATAAACTGTGAAGAAAAGTAATTGTTGAAATTGCTTACTCACATATATTTTGTCATTATCAACTTTTCAAAGTGTGCTTGGGAATGACTGTTATACTTATGGTCTAGTTCCACAAAATACCTGACATACACATTTTTACTCTCAATTATAACTGAAAATAGGTTGGCTCTAACTGTTCAGGGTCATTAATTACCTTCTCGATGCAGTGATCTGTCTAAGATAGTGCAGCATTTTGTCTATTCCTTACTTTTTTAATTTTTTTTCCATCTTTGGGACAGTCAAAGCATTGCTGCACAGCTGCTAAGCACACCAGCCTCAGAAACAAATTGGGCTGTGAGATTAAACACCAGGAGACAGTTTAGGTTTTGCAAATTTGCATGGCTAATGTAAACAGCCTCAAGATCTCATCAGTGAAAGTTGGAGGGGACCTGGTGGGTAAGCTTTCTCCTTCCTGCTGGGAAAAGCAATGGTTAGCCCTTGAGGAAACAGAACAAAACACAACAACAAAAAGTTGAATCATAAAAACATACATAGCATGACTAAAACTGCCATCTTTAAGACTGACTTTAATCTTTGGTACATTGTATATTAAGGAAATACTATAAAATTCATACCTATAATTGTTGTTGTTGTTATTTGCCGTCGAGTCGGCCCCAAATCATAGCAACCCCTCCTTGGGTTTCCGAGGCAGTATCACTACGGAAGTAGGATTGCCCAACCTCCCTTCCGAGGAGTGGCTGGTGTGTTTGAACCACCAGCCTTCTGGTTAGCAGTCAAGTGCCTCAGGCACTATGCTACCAGAGCTCCCATACCTATAATAGTCACCTTATTATTTTATGTCACATGTCTTGTTATGATACTGAGGCATTGCTTCGATTTTCAAAAGTGAAAAATTATAGTTTTTACCTAATTTAGAGCTTATATTTATATTAAATTTATATTTGTAATTGTATATTTCTTTACCTTTTTTTTTTTTTATTAAGTGCTTATCAGTTTTAAGAAATATACATTTAGGAAAGAAACAAGATCTAGCTTCCTATACCCTGCCATTAAAACAGATGCTGAGTTCTAGTCCTCTTCTTTTACAATATAACACACATTCATTTCTTCTTCTTTCATTTTTGCACTTACCATCTGCAACTTAATATGTATGATATTGCCTTTGTGTTTTCACAATAGCTGTAAAAATGACCCATTTGCCTGCGAATCACTCTAATTCCTTCTCTGCACTTTTACATTTGAATATTCCTAAAGCACTACACACTCTATGAAGGCAGGGGATTGAGGACTTCTACAGTGCCAAGACCTGTTGCATCTGTGCCCAACACAGCCTCTGACACAAAGAAACATTCATTCATTATTTTTATATCAATGATTAGATGTTATTATTCCAATTAAAATCATATTAAGTAAAATCTAAATTGAAAATTTTTGTCCTTATATTTACGTTCCACTCTAATGAAAAACACGTCAAAGATAATTTAAACTCATATCTGCCTTTGCATATGAGCAGAGAAAAATCTATGGATATAAGTAATTCATAAGTTTATTTATGAATCTTATGCAATATGCCAGGTATCACATGGGGCCCTGAGAATAGAAAATGAATATGTTTTAATTTCTAACTTCAGGATGCTGAGTATCTAATGTGAGGTAAAGTATTATAAAAGTATACACTAGACCAGAGGTTTTCAAAGTATACGCCCCCAAGGAACAGCATCAACAATCCCTTGTCCAAAGACTAAATTCTGAGGCTCTGTCCTCAACCTAACGAACAAGAAACTCTTGCATGGAAAGAGTGCAGAAATCTGTATTTTTTGTAATACTCTCCAGATGTTTATGGTACACAAAAATTTTGTGAACTTCTGGGCTGGAAGGCAATATATAAATGCTGTTTTAGTTCATTTGGTAACAAAAATGTTGTAGTTTATAGCATTACCTTTGAGCTGCTGCTGCCAGGAAGGAGATTGTGGTTTGGTTTCAGATCCAATCTAGAGATTGTTGTTGTTATGTGCCCTCAAGTCAAACCCGACTCATAGTGACCCCTCCTTGGATTTCTGAGGCAGTATCACTACGGAAGTCCAAGGAGGGGTCGCTATGAGTCAGGGCTGACTCAACGGCACATAACAACAACAACAACAATCACTACGGAAGTAGGATTGCACAACCTTCCTTCCGAGGAGTGGCTGGTGGGTTTGAACCGCCAGCCGTCTGGTTAGCAGGCAAGTGTCTTAACCACTATGCTACCAGAGCTCCCCCCTATTATGGATTGAAGGAGCCCTGATAGCAAAGCAGTTGAATGCTGGGCTGCTAACAGAAACATGGGCAGTTGAAATTCACCAGTGCTTTTGTGGGAGAAAGATGTGACAATCTATTTTCAGAAAGATATATAGCCTTGGCAACCCTATGGGAAAGTTCCCTTTTGTCGTATAAGATCACTATGAGTCATAATTTCCTCAAAGCCAATGGGTGGATTATGGACTGAATTGTGTCTATCCAAAGAATGTGTTCAATTCTTTGCCCTCGAACCTGTGGATATGATCATGTTTGTAAATAAGATTTTTCTTTCTTTAAGTTCCTGAACTTTCTTTATGTTAGGGTAGGGTGGATTCTAAATAACTTCTGAGTTATAAATAAAAGTGAAATAGACACAGATACACAGAGAGGAAGACAGGACATATGAGGACATGCCTAGGAGCAAGGGAATGCCGTGGAGCACCATCAATATGCCAGAAACTAGGAAAGAGTTTCACAGAAGGAATTAAAAATGTTGAAAGAGTGATTTGGGTTTATCCTCCAGAACTGAGGCTAAGGATCAGTTTGAAGTGAAAGCTTAGGGACTTCTCAGATAATTTCTAAGCATGTGTCTTGTTACGTACATTGTGAGGGTTTCTTAATTCCCCTTTGTGCACAGAGCCTTTTAAAGCCCGAATTTCCAAAAGAAACTCTGTCTCTGCCCTCATCTTCTAGCCTTTATGTGCTTATTGCATGCCCTAATTGTACTCTTGAGCCACAGGTAGCTATAAAAAACAAAAAACAAAAACAAAACACTGCCAGGGAGTCAATTCCAACTCAGAGAGAAGAAGCTATGGGGCAGAGTAGAACTGCCTCATAGAGTTTCCAAGGCTGTAAATCTTTACCAGAGAAGACTGGTTCATCTTTTCTCTATGGAATGTCTGATGGGTTCAAAACAGTGACCTTTTGGTTAGCAGCTGAATGCTTCAAACACTGGACCAGCACAGCACCTTAACGGGTAGTTTTACGTGGGAACAGTCTTAGATTTTTGCGTGTTGTCCCTCAGGCCTAGGTGAATCCTAAGACAAGCCCAAAATGAATACCTTGCTTCAGTCCTTTGGGAAGCCCCTAGACAAGTTGGATCAGAAACACACAATAATTTAGCATAAAGTGTTCCCTGTTTGTGTTGAACAAGGACATCTTGCACTTTCTCTGAGATTGCACGCTGCTGAAGCTTTATGATAACCATGATGTTCTTAAGAGGGAGTGGGGTACAGGTGAGTACAAAACCAAAGCATTCCTAGCTTTGTAGCTTTTTTCTTGATTCAAGATTTATTTAGTTTCTGTATTATTTTGACTATTTTACATAGTTGTGGCAAAGTTTTTTCTTCAGGTTCTTCTTGCTATTTATTTTGTTTTTCTGTATTTTTTGTTGGAGGGAATGAGAGCATACAGCTTCTCACATTGCTATATTACACTAGATTATTATAATAAGTTCTCCACTGAGTTATTTTGAAGCAAATTAAGGAGAGAGTTAAAGTGCATGCAGTTACTGTAGGATTGACAGCCAGAACAAAGTAACTACACATAAAAAATAAGTTTCTAATATCAATGTTCATTTTATTTTTCTAAGTAACTGGGGGAAAGAAAACATTTGACCTTTGTTTTGTTCTTATCCATATGTCTTCTTTCTTATTTCCTCATCCTGTTAATCTAGTTCTGTTTCTCAGTGAGTCCTGTCTTAGGAATTCTAAACTGGCTTTTGTTTTAACTAACGTTACTCTTAGGTACAGAGTTCACATTAATTGTATTTCTAAGGAAACTTTGATTTTCTCCAAGATTCTCTCCACAATCTTTGTAGTTACTTACTTATATTTATCATCTTCTTTATCATTGGATAGCACTCATTATGGGAATGTCACTGTTGAAAGCCATCACAATACACTAACTTTTCTGACTTTCAAAATAACCCCTCTGAAGTAGATGTTCTTTTTTTTTTTTTTTTAAATTGTGATTTGGGTGAAGATTTACAGAGCAAATTCACTCTCGATACAGCAGTTCACATATACTTTGTCTCATGTCATTGACCACAGTTTACCACAATGCAACAACTCCCCTCCAACTTCCTCCCCATGGTACCACTTCCCAGTGTCCATCCCTCCATACTCTCCTGCCCCCTATGCTGTCTCCCTGTGCATAAGATGCCCTTCCTTCTCCCATGATTGTTCTCTCGAGGGCGTGTGTCTACTTGAGGTAAATGTTCAATTCACATGCCTATACTTTGTTTGGCTGGAAACCACAGGTGTGGGTTCAATTCCAGATCTGAAGGGTAGCTAGGGGTCATAGTCTCAGTGGTTCCACCAGGCTCTATTGGACCAGCAAACCTGGTCCCAACCATCCCCCCCTTTTTTTCCCCCCTCCAAATGATTTTGAGTTTTGTTCCACATTGTTCTCCCTCTCTATCCAGGATCTCCTACATGCCTTCCAAGTGGATGACAGTGGTAGCCGGGCACCATCTAGTTCTTCTGGTCTCATACTTGTATAGGTTGCAGATCGGATGGTGTACCAGTCGTGGGGACTGATTGTTTCCATTAATTTTGTTTTTCTGCTTTCTTCTTTGCTCTTGACGAGGAGAGACCCATCGTTACATCTAGATGTCAGTTTGCTAGCTTTTAAGATCCCAGTCTCTACTCACGAAAGTAGGAGGTGGAACAATGTTTTGTATAGTATGTTATGCCAATTGAGTTTGATGTCCCCTGTGACCATGGTCCCAGGCCCTCAGGATCAACTACTCAGTCACTGTGGGTAGCCGGCTGTGACCAAGCAGTGACCATAAGCTAGCCCCTTGTCAGTTGTACTATACTCCTGGGGATTCTGATCCTTCACATAAACTTATAGGACCATTGTCTGCCAACCCTATATATGATCCTGGATGCACTCCCTCCTTCATAGACATAGCTAATCGTTTAGCCTGTCCACCTATCTATCCATCCATATACCCATGTTTACCTTCACTGAGAACTCAGTACTGTATATGCAAAAGGGTTCATATTTGTTGTCTGTACCTCCCATGTACCTCTCTATGTCTTTCTCATCCTCATTGCTGTCATATTGGTCATTCACATTTGGTACATTGCCCTTCTCTTCACCCAAATCAATATTTATCACTATCTATCTAACGCAGTCCCTCCCCTCCCCTCCCACCCCTGGTAACCAACAAAGAAATTTTCCTTCAATAGATAAACCTTTCCTTAATTTTTACAATTGAAGTAGATGTTCTTACTAGCCTTTTTTATACAAAGAAAAAAGTTGAGGCACATTGTTATATGACTTACTCATGGGCACACATTAGTGAAGCTGGAATACTGACCCAGTCAATTAGTTTCACTCTGTAGTCTATGGGACTAACTACTGTACTATAATCATACTCATCACAAAAATTTTAGTTTAATTTATAAGTTCTACTGGAGAGGCCCTCTAATCTAACAATTTTGTCTGAGATTCTTTGTTTGATAGAGTGGATTTAATCATTCTCAAATAACCTTTTGTTTTCAATCCATATACTTATATTAAAGAGTATTGAAGTTTTGTGCTAATGATTGATTGCAACGAACCCAACCAAAGTTTTATTGATGAGGTGGCATTTGAAATGGGTCTTAAAGGATTGGTATGAGATTTCAAGGCAAAGGTGTGAAGACAAAGGGTAACTTTAAGTGGAAAGAATATTTGTTGTTAGGTGCTGTCGAGTTGGTTCCAATTCATAGCAAACCTATGTAGAACAGAATGAAACACTGTATAGCCAAAATCGTAAAGCATGAAAAGTAGTAATAAGTAAATAGGAAACATATTTGATGGCTGTTTTTTATTTCTTTTTATTTTATACTCCTTAGTGGTTCTTGTTTTGTTTTAAGCCTTTTGCCGATAAAAGGGTCTACAGAAAAATAGGTTCAGATCATACAATAAATGACAAAAACACTGTAGTTAAAGGAGCCCAACTATTTTCTATGGTTGCTAAGACAGTTCTGTTGAGTATGACCTGTACACATTTCACACACATTTAACATGTAATTACCCATTTTTCTCAGAGATCTTCTCAAACTTCAGATTGAATTTCAAACTCTTTAGCACAAACCATACCATACTGGGTGGCACAGTAAGTAGTCAGCAGACAATAGTGTTGTTAGACATTTCTGCTCTAAAACACATTTTTAAAGTGACCACATACATTCTGTCCTTGAAAGAAAAGTGTTAATTTGATTGCATTGGGAAGGACTGGAGAAAGAAAAAGAGATTATGGCAGGTGTCAAAATGCTTCAAATGGGTCTTACACACTATGAAATGAGGCCATCACTGAAACTAGAGATATCAAGCCCATATCACCAAAGTACTTCTAAATATGATACTTTGTAAAACAATGAAAAATCAAAGACAATGCTGAACAAAGTGGAATAACAGAAACATAGGCTTAAACCCAGATACATCTTGACCCTACTTATAACCCTTTTCGTACCTTTCTGTACTTTAAAATGCATTTTTAATGAAATCTTCCATTACACCTGTCTTTGTGTGTGTGTGCATGTGTGACTTATTCCTTCTTTAGTTCATAGCACTGAGTGAATCTAGCATAGATTTACTTCCACATTGTTTTTCACTAATTATATTTTCACTATCTATCTATATTTTCTGCTTTTATTTGAATTTTGAATTTGATTATCTGCTATCCATGTGATATATCTTTAAGTATATGATATAGTGTATTTCCTTTTTCATCTTATATATCATGTAATAATTTATTATTGAATGAATGAGTCAATCAAATGAAAACAGTTTTTTCTTTTAATATCAACACAAAAATATCTGATAATTTTGTGAAAACATTTTGAATAGCTGAATTCATTCATCTAAGAACATTTATGTATCCTCTAATATAACTGGAACATAAAATGTATGAAGTATTAATCTAAGAAAATAGGAAGTTGTCAAAATGAAATGGGATGCATAAAGATTGATATCCTAGGCATCAGTGAACTGAAATGGACTGGCTTGGGCCATATTGAATCAGACAACCATATGATCTACTATGCTGGGAATGACAAATTGAAGAAGAATGGTGTGGCATTTATCGTCACAAAGACTGTTGCAAGATCTGTCCTGAAGTACAACATTGTCAGTGATAGGATAATTAATATCCATACACCTACAAGGAAGACCAGTTAATACTACTATTATTCAAATCTCTGCACCAACCACCAAAGCCAAAGATGAGGAAATTGAACATTTCTACCAACTTCTGCAGTCTGAAATTGACCAACCATGCAATCAAGATGTGTTGATTATCACTGATGACTGGAATGCAAAAGTTGGAAACAAAGAAAAGTTACCAGTAGTTGGAAAATATGGCCTCAGTGATAGAAATAAAGCTGGAGATCACAAGATAGAATTTTGCAAGACCAAAGACTTATTCATTGCAAATACCTTTTGTCAACAACACAAGCAATGGCTATGTACGTGGACTTCACCAGGTGGACTTGACTGGAATCATATTGACTGTGTCTGTGGCAAGAGGTGATGGAGAAGCTCAGTATCTTTGAACAAAAAGGTCAGGAGCTGATTGTGGAACAGACCATCAATTGCTCATATGCAAGTTCAACTTGAAGTTGAAGACAATTCAAAGAAGCCCATGAGAGTCAAAATATGACCTTGGTAATGTCCCTTCTGAATTTAGAGACCATTTAAAGAATAGATTTGGTGCAGTGAACACCAGTGACCAAAAACCAGGGGATTGTGGGAAGACATCAAGAACATCATCCACGAAGAAAGCAAGAGGTCGTTAAAAAGACATGAAAGGAAGAAAACTCAAAAATAATAGATATCAGAAGAGACTCTGAAACTTGCCCTTGAAGGAGAGTAACTAAAGCAAATGGAAGAAATAACAAGATAAAAGAGCTGAACGGAAGATTTCAAAGAGCAGCTTGAGCAGACATAACCAATTACTATAATGAAATGTGGATTTAGAAAACCAAAAGGGAAGAACATGCTTGGCATTTCTCAAACTGAAAGAACTGAAGAAAAAGTTAAGCTTTGAGTTGCAATATTTAAAGATTCTATGGGCAAAATATTGAATGATACAGGAAGTATCAAAAGAAGATGTAAGGAATACACAGAGTCACTGTACCAAAAGGAATTGGTTGATGTTCATCCATTTCAGGAAGTAGCATAAGATCAAAGACCAATGGTATTGAAGGAAGGAGTCAAAGCTGCACTGAAGAACTTGGTGAAGAACAGGGCTCTAGGAATTGACAGAATACCCATTGAGATGTTTCAACAGATGGATACTGTGCTGGAAGCACTCACTCAGCTATGCCAGGAGATTTGGAAGACAGCTGCCTGTGCAACTGACTACATGAAGAAGAATGTGGCATCAGAATTGGAGGAAGATTCAATAAGAACTGTAATATGAAGATGACATAATTTTGTTTGCTGAAAGTGAGGATGACTTGAAACACTTACTGATGAAGATTAAAGACTAGTCTGCAGTATGGATTACACTTCAATATAAAGAAAACAAAAATCCTCTCAACTGGACCAATAAGCAGCATAACGATAAATGGAGAAAAGATTGAAGTTGTCAAGGATTTTGTCCTACTCGTTTCTACCATCAACACCAATGGAAGCAGCAGTCAAGAAATCAGACAATGTATTGTGTTGGGCAAATGTGCTGCAAAAGACCTCTTTCAAGGGATAAAGAGAGAAGATGTGTCCTGGAAGACTAAGGCGTGCCTAACCCAAACCATGGTATTTTCAGTCTCCTTTTCCACAAGTGAGAGCTGGACAATGAATAGGGAAGATCAAGAATAGTTGATGCTTTTGAGTTGTGGTGTTGGAGAAGAATGCTAAGAGTACCATGGTGCTAAAAGGACTAATAAATCTGTCCTGGAAGAAGCACAGCCAGAATGCTCCCTGGAAACGAGAATAGCCAGATTTTGTCACACCTATTTTGGTCATGTTGTCAGAGGGAACCATTCCTGGAGAAGGATATCATTCTTGGTAAAGTAGAGGGTCAATGAAGAAAGGGAAGGCCCTCATTGAGATGGATGGATACAGTGGCTGCAAAAATGGACTCATATATAACAAGGATCGTGAGGCTGGCACAGGACTGGGCAGTTTTTTATTCTGCTGTGCATAGGGTTGCTAAGAATTGGAAAAGATTCGATGGCACCTAACAACAACAAGAACAAATATACTGGGTATTAACTAGTTTATAATAGATGACACACTATTATATTAATATAATAAAAAATTATATTAATATCTTAATCTGTTTATAATGATAAATTTGTTAAATTCAACTTAGAATCAAACCAAAGATTTCTGAATTGCAAAATTATTCTTACCGCTTTCTGTATATGATTTTATAATTACATGTCATGGAAATTTATGGTAGTATGAACATAGTTGCAAATATGTCTTCAGGAAGTATCTTATGTTTGAAAAAGTTAAATTAGACTGAAAATCTGAGTGTAAGAAGACAATTAAAAGTAATGAGAGAGAGAGTCTTTTTTTTTTAAGAATTTATATATCGTAATAACAATTATGTTTCTGTTAAACACTAATTTAGAATTCCTTATTTTGCTTCTATTCTATCATAAAAATGCACTTTTGTGTTTCACATTGTTTGTGTTTCTTGCTATATTTAAGTGGAAAAATAATATTAATAAGACATACTTTTATCTCAGAGTATAATTAGATAAGCTCAATGCAATGGATATTTACAAGATAAGACAATTTCAAAGGAAAAATAAATGAAATATAATTAATGTGTTACAATACATACACTTATGTGTGAACATAGACATTATTTTAAAATAAATACTTCTAAAAAGTGTGAATCACACTCTAATTTTGGGGATCAATTTGCTGAATTTTGATTTTCAGAAGGTGTGCCCATTTTTGTTTGATGACTGTATTTTCAGTTCTGAAATCAATGTATACTGAATTTGACTGATAGATTTAGGCCATACTTAGTATACTTATTTTCCATTAAGGGATACATATGTATATTCTTGTGGTTATTATCCAAAATATTAAATATCAATCTACCTGATAATTCTGTTGTTGTTCTTAAGTGAGTGCATCTAGTCAACTCCTACTCTTAGCAACACTATGTACAACAGAACGAAAGACTCCCCAGTCCTGTCCCATCCTCACAATCCTTGCTATACTCAAGCCCATCAGTTGCAGCCAGTGTGTCAATCCATTTTGTTGAAGGTCTTCTGCTTTTTCACTGACCCTCTACTTTACCAAGTATACTATCATTCTCTAGGTAACAGTCCTTTCTGACCACATAACCAAAGTAGGTGAGAAATCTGGCCATTCTCACTTCCAGGGAGCATTCTGGCTTCATTTCTTTCAGGATAACTCTAGAACAATTTAAAATTTTGAATCAATCCAAATATTACCATCAAACACAGGAGATGGAAGAGAAGGTAGATAACTGGGACATTTTACAAAATAAATTCTTATGCACATCAAAAGACTTCGTCAAAAGGGTAAAAAGAGAACTTACAGATTGGGAGAAAATATTTACCTATGACATATCTGACAAAGGACTTATCTCCAAAATCTATAGAAAACTTAAACACCTCAAAACCAAAGACAAAAAGCCTAATTCAAAAATGGGCAAGAGACTTGAACAGACACTTCACTAAAGATAATATACTGGTGGCCAACAAACACATGAGTTGCATCATTAGTCATTAGAGAGATGCAAATCAAAACAAAAATGAGATATCATCTCATCCCAGCAATAATAGCAAAGTTCAACAGGACAGAAAATAACAAATACTGGCAAGGTTGCAGAGAGATTGGAACTCTTGTACGCTTCCAGTAGGATTGTAAAATGGTGCAATCATTGTGGCAAATGGTATGGTGTTTACCTAAAGAACTGAAAATAGAACTACCATGTGACCCAGATATTGTTTTACTAGGAATATATCCTAAAGAGGTGAGAGGCAGGACATGAACAGGCATATGCACACCTATGTTGATTGTAGCACAATGCACTGTAGCAAAGGGATGGAAAAAACCTAAATGCCCATCAATGGATGAATGGATAACCAAATTATGGTACATTTACACAATGGAATACTATGTTACATTAAAGAACAATGAAGGATACACAAATCATCTCACAACATGGATGAGCCTGAAGGACATTATGCTGAGTGAAATAAGTCAATCACAGAATGACAAATATTGTATAATCTTGTTACCATAAAAAGACAAAGAAGGGACTGCTTAAGGAAGGAACTCACTTTGTAGGTTACTTAGGTGAGGAAGTAAGGGGAAGAGTAATTTCAGAGTAGTTGGGAGACACACACTGATGCAGGTAAGTGGAGGGGTGGTATGGAAAGAGTCTGTGACCACCACGATAACATTAGGGAAAGGGAGGACACCAAATTATGCATGTAAGACATAGACAACAGAGGCTAATACAAGTATATCTACAATACTGCATTACCTTTAACGCCAAACACCAGGCTGAGATAAACATCTGAGATCAAATGGGGATTAGTGAACAGGATTATACTCTAGACCAAGGATAGATTTAGCTGAGGCTAATCTTGCACAGATAACAGTGATACAAAATACCCTCATCCTTACAGAAACAACAGAAAACTGAAAGAGACCAATTCTTCACAGTTAGTTAGACACTGTGGGAGAGAGATCCAATAGATCTACTGACTCAGGACCATAGTTTTGGGGGACACCAAACACAATTGGCACAATAAAATACATTAAAAATCTTGTTCCACAACCTACAATAGTGAGTAGTCACTGGGGTCTCAAAAGCTTTCAAGAGGCCATCTAAGATGCATCTAATGGTCTCCTATCATTGGAAGTGAAGAAGAGTACAAGAACAAAAAGGACATTTGGAAGCAATTAACCCTAGGACATGATGGACCTTGAGACCAGAAGAACTAGATGGTGCCCAGCTAAAAATGTCAACCACTTGGGCAGGGATCAAAACTGGAAATCCTGGATAGAGTGGGAGAAAATAAGTGGAACAAAATCCCAAAACACAATAATGAGCAGAATTACTGGTCGGATGGAGTCTGGTTGGACCCCCAATACTATGGCACTGGGTAACACTTCAGACCTGGAATAAAAGTCACTCCCAGAGGCTGGCTCTTAGCCCAATAGTAAATAAGATGTACATACAGAGCACTCAACCCAGGGTGATGCATCCACATACTCTGTGGATATGCATCCCTTGGAACAATCAACCATGGGGCACCAGAGAGGCAGCATTCATACGGGGGAAATGCAGGACACATAGGAGTGCATAACTATGAGGGGCATGGGGGTGGTTGCTGGTCAGGTAGGGGAGGAGAGTGGGTAGGGTTGGGCCTGGTAATTTTGGAGTGAAACCAAATGTGTGTGAAATGTTGAATGTAAAACAAACCCTGCTCTGTAAACTTGCACCTAAAGCACAGTAAAAAATAAATTATAAATAAAAAAATAAAATAAGACATAAAAAAAAAATTACCATCAAAATCTTTAAGAGCTAAATCACTGTTACAAGGTATATTTTTAAAGTGTCTAGCATTCATAAGTGTGAGGGAGTTGGTATAGCTAGTTTCTGGTGATTCTCTGACCTACATCTTTATGTCTACCATTTAAATAATTGTGAATTTTTGTTGTTGTTTTCAGTGCTTCAGTGTTGTTGTTGTTGTTAAGTGCCGTCAAGTCGTTTCCGATTCATAGCGACCCCATGCACAGCAGAACGAAACACTGCCCTATCCCGCGCCAGCCCTAGTTGAACACTGTAGGACAAACAGACAGACAAGTTTGTCTTGCTGTTGGAGACCTCTCGTATCACCCCCACCTGGGTCCCTGTGGCTGACTGCTCCTCTATCTGAGTTCCTGGCTTTTTGTTACCTTTCTCCTGCTCTTCCAGCCTGCTACTCTGGGCGGGCCTGAGTTTCCTCTCCTCACCTAATCCCCTCGGCTGACTGCTCTTCTCTCTGGCTTCCTGGCTTTTAATCCCCTTTCTCCTGCTCTTCCCGCTTGCTACTTCAGGCGTCCCTGAGTTGTCTCTCCTCACCTGTAACCCTGGGGCTTCAGTAGAAAGGTATTAATAAAACCAATGGACTAATGAAAGTTTTGAAGCAAAAATTTGTTTAAAACTACAGATAAAATAAAATGTCTCTCTATTATTAGCAGAGATGATATTTAGAATTTACAAAATAAAGCAAAAATCAGTTCCTTTATTATTGTCCAATGCTCATATAATCATAAATCCTGATCATCAAGGTCAACCTCTTTAGTTGACATTGAGAAATTTATCAAATTTCAGGTGATCTGCCTTTACTTGGTTGCAGCACTGGGACCACATCTCCTACAAACTGTCCAGGTTAGTTTACCCTGTACCACCTACTGTGTCATAGGAAATAGTCCTGAAAATCACCTTCATATTGAGTAGGAGTACCGCTAATTAAATTAAGACACCTGATTTGAGATGATCTAAAGCTAAAACTTTGCTTTGCATGAGAAGTAACTTCTGCATCAAGAATACACTCTGTTATTCCTGTACTCTGAGAAAATTATTTGGGAAAAATTTCAGAAAACAATGTAAATTTTACTTAATTAAAAGTTTTTGTTTGCTGCTTAGGAAGCTAGGCCCAAAATGATTCTCAGAGCATGCTTAGTCAAAATGAACTTTAGAATTATATATGTCCACCCTGTAAAAAGGAGCTCTGGTGGCATAGTGCTTTAAGGCTCTTGACTGCTAACCAGTGGCGGTTCAAATTCACCAGCCACTCCTCAGAAGGAAGGTTGGTCAATCTACCTCTGTAGTGATACTGCCTCGGAAACCCAAGGAAGGGTTGCTAGGAGTTGGGCCGACTCGATGGCACATAACAACAACAACAACCCTGTAGAAAAGCAAGGAGGATCTTAGGATTGTTTCAAGGCCCAAAGTACCCAATTTGATGATTACTTTGTAACTTAAAAAAACAATGGATGTAATCTCCTAACAGTCAAATATGTTGTTGTTGTTAAGTGCCGT
>NW_006921993.1:96199-100286 GCF_000298275.1 Orycteropus afer afer | reverse complement strand
ATTGCCTTGCTCCACAATAAAAGCTCTTTATTTTGAATTTCAGCCAAACTCTACCACTTTTCTCTACGAGAACACAAACAGCAATTGGCTTATATCAAATTCATTTTTATAGACTCTTTTGAAAATTTTATCATATACTTATTTATTTATTTATTTATTATTGTGAGTTGGGTGAAACTTTACAGAGCAAATTTATTTTCCACACAGCAGTTCACACACATGTTGTCTCATGACGTGAAAATTTTATCACATACTTTTGAAGTGCTACTTGTGAATAATGAGCCTCAGTGGCATAATATTTATGCATGTAGCTGCTAACTTGAAGTTTGGCAGAACCAAACCAACAGTTCTGTGGAAGAAAGACCTGGTGGTTTACTCCTGTAAAGATTAGAGCCTTGGAAACCCTATGGGGCAATTCTACTCTGTCACATGGGGTTGTAGTTGGTTGAAAATCAACTCAATGTACCTAGCAATAACACTTGTGCATAATTTATCATTTTGAAAATCATCTGAGGGTTTCATTCATAATTTATTTCACCAGACTAAGATGAAAGCAGCAGAAGCTTATGGATATTTTTCTTTAAGATATTTTTCAACGAGAAAACTTACACAACTGAGCCTAACAGATCTACTAACAGACTGTACACTATATATTTTTGTTAGAATTTGAAAATCATTTGTCCAGTGATTAAAAATAGCTCTGGTGGCATAGTGCCCAAGTCATTTGATTGCTAACCAGAAGGCTGGTGGTTCAAAGCTACCAGCCACTCCTCAGAAGGAAGATTGGGCAAACTACTTCTGTAGAGATACTGCCGCAGAAACCCAAGAAGGATCACTATGAGTCAAATTGACTCAACAGCAGTGAGTTTGGCTTGGTTTTTGGTTAATATTAAGTAGCTCTACATGATTTTCACTGAAAATACATATAACCAGACCAAACACAGATTATATTTTCTTTATTTGGAAACAGTGAGCACCAAGACGGAAGCTGGAATTATCCAAAGAAAGTGAGCATCATGATACTGGGAAGAGTTTTTTCACTAAAATATGCAATCAAGTAAACTTAATACAGCCAATACAGAAGAATTTAAGCATGCATGGTCTCACTGCTTTGTGACCATGATGGTAAAATACTAAAATGGATAGACTATGATATCCTTCCTACTGAAGTTCCTTTGTTCTCAATACTACTGAAGTTTAGGTATCATAAAGAGCACACTGCCTTTCTCCTGATTATCACATCACACCAACTAGGAGCTGACATAGTAGGGCTGGTTATCCATTTGAAGAGTTTGCCCCCAGCTGGGTTCTTTGCAATTTAATGGGAAAGATAGGGAAGCAATTAGAAAATAGTTGCTCCAACACCAGATATATATCCTGGAGCCAGCTGTGCTGTTGAAAAACATTTCCCATGCATGGCAATTAAAAAACCAATGGGAGTCTATTTCCAGTAAGTCACTGAAGAGAGTTTAAAGAAGGTGGGTATGATGTGGTTGAACTGTGTCACAATGAAGCTCCAGCTGCAGGAAGTGGAAACAAAGCGGGGAAAAAGAAATCAAAGTCTCTGAAAAAACTTTAACAAATGCAGAAATTACTTGATCAATATTATTGACAAAAACTCCATCTACATTACTCCCAAGTAGTAGTATCTGAAATTTCATTTTCCAACTGTGTGTATTTGTGTTGAGTATATAAAATATTATGTTTATTTATTTATCTTTCAGGCACCCACCTCCCTGCCACTGCACTTCACAACCCACTTGATAATATTTAGACCCTTACTGAAGAGAATGGGTTGGAGTGAGTGATGTGAATATAAAAGTGAATCAGGATGCTTACAATAATTTAAAAGAGTTTGCAACTCTCTTTGTACTAGATACCACAAAACCAAAATGAAGTACATGTATTTCTGATTATATCTTTGGATCAGGCTAATTGAGTGGTATCCTTCTATGAATTAATAGATAATATACAATATATTGAAATTTTAAAAGAAGCTGAATTTATTAATTTACACTGTTAAACCACGTATAGAATAATGACTAATCTTTTAGGTTCTATTATTCTGTGGAAGTAAAAGATCTCCAGAACTCAAGCAATATAAGAAAGTAGACTTTTCTTTTTCACTCATATAACAGTTGAATATGGTGTTCCTGATTTGGGGGATGCTTTCTTCCATGAGCTGATTCAAGGTTATAGGCTCTTTCATCCAGATGCTTTGTTATCCACTAGACTATTGGAACCTTGTAGCTGAAGGAAGAAGAATAAAATAATTAAGATTCTCACACACTTTTAAAAAGCAGAAGCATCACCATCAGTATTACTGACATGCTGTTTGCTAGTGAGAAGTAGTTACACAGTAACAGTACAGTACAGTTGGATGCAAGATGGACTGCTACTGCTGGGGAAATATAGCCACCTCTAATTAGAATTCCATAAAATGGATGATAGAACACAAATTTTAATGGAGTGTGCATCACTAAAATCTTTGTTATATATGTCAAGATTATTCCTATTTGACAAATAAAAATGTCTCATATAATAATTCAAAGACAACTTCATAAGTCCTATCAGATGACAGATAACATGTAAGTGAAACACAGAAACCAGAGGGTATCCATCCACTGCTCATGTCTTGGGTAGTAGAGGAGGTATAAGTAGCTCTGGTGGCGTAGTGGGTAAGGCATTTATCTGCTAACCAGAAGGTCTGAAGACAATTTACTTCCATAAAGATTTACAGCCTTGGAAACCCAATTAGAGTCACTCTGAGTCAGAATCAACTCAGTGGTAGTGGGTTTCATTTTTTTGGTTTAGAGAATGTATGATTATATGAGATTAGAGGATGTATGATTATATGTATGAGAATAACACCAGAAAATCTGTGCTAGTTAACAGTGAATGAGGAGCCAAGCAGCAGAAAGTGGAGAAACAATCTTCAAGTAGCTCAATGGGAGATTTATCTCAGAGCTATATAGCATAAGAGCCTACTAACCACCGTACAATTTTAGAAAAATGTTATGTTGTAATTTAAATATCTTAATAGAAATTTTTGACACATTGTGTCCAGGATGCTAGTTTATCTGATGATTGGTTCCAGGCTAGTGAATGTTCCAGTAAAACAATTTATTAATTTGAACATGTGAGAAAACTCAGTCACAGATCCTTTAAGTCAGTTTACCATGTAACCATAGCTGCTAGGTGAAGAAGCAGGGCTGATTCTTAAGTCTCTACTGTGGTCAATTTTTCCTGCCACAAGTCAATCTAGTAAAGATATTGAATAGTAAATATGCAACCATGAACTCTGGGTGTGGGAAGTGTAAGCAACATGGGTTCTATAAAAACTAATCATAGTTTTAAGATAATTTTATGATAAATTAAATAACAAGGTAAGAAAATAAACAATTAGCTGGATTTTCACAATTTTTTTGACACAGTCGCACAGAAATAATGTTAATAAACAATTTACAACTGCAAGTAACATGATGAGATAGGAAGTGCACTGACTCAGGGTTACCTAGTCTAGCATCTATTTTGAAACCAAACTAAGTGTCTGAGCTTTGCAAAGTCACTACATATTTCTTTCTGTACTGTCTGTATCTAACACATGCAGCATGATCAAATTAGTTCATATATGAATCACCATACATTTATAAACCCTGAGAGTTTCTGCTTTAGACTTCAGGACAATGATTTTGATGGATTGAAAATTGCAGTTCAATATCTATGGACTCTATTATTTTAAATGACTTCAGAGTATTTATACATAATCAAACCTGAGGTTTATTATGTGATTTTGTGTCATCCAATGTTCCATAACATTCATTCATTCATTCATTTACAGTTTCAGTATCCCTATGATGCAAGTGTTACAATCTCCATTTTACACACACACATATATATCTACTGCTATCCAGTTGATTCTGACTCATAGACAGCCTGTAGGATGGAGTAGAACTGCCCTATAGAGTTCCTAAGGCTAGAAATCTTTATGGAAGCAGATTGCTATATCTTTCTCTGCAAAGAAGCTGATAGGTTTGAACAATAGATCTTTTGGTTAACAGTCATGTGCTTAATCATTGAACAAACA
>NW_006921993.1:95256-96032 GCF_000298275.1 Orycteropus afer afer | reverse complement strand
CATTTCTTCCTTTAAGAGATGAGCTCTACACATTTTACCCTTTGAACCTAAGGAGGGTCTTGTGTTTGCTGTGAGCAACAAAATATGGCAGAAATCATTTTGTAGTTTTCCAGATTAGATCATAAAATAATATAGCTTCCATCCAGGTTACTCTCTCTGAGCAGGTACATATGAAGTCCAGTACCACTATGTAAGAAGTCTTATTATAATGAAATTGCTAAGCTGGAGAGACCATGAAGACAGCTAGAGAGGGATATTTGAATTGCAGCTTTTTAGCTTCCATTGTTCTTGTCTTCACAGGAAGATGACTTTGAAGATCCCAGTTACAGATACCATCTGACTGCAACCTCATGTGGGACTAGAGCCACTCCAGAATTCCAGACCCAAAGACTATTCCTGTTTTAACCTATTAAGTTTGGGGAGTGACAATCAATAACAAATACATCTATATTTGATGACTGTTAGTGATTTGATTGCCATACACATTACCAATATTTTCCAGTTTTTTTTTTTCTCTTTAAACTATATTTATAGTATCCATTTACATAAAATAGATTTCATTTAAAATATTCTATGCCATGTCATATTAAAATATACCTCTATTTCTACAAGATATCATAGAAACTTCCCCCACATTTTCTTCTGGTAATAGTTTATAGTTTTCTTTTAAGTTATGTAATTAGCACGTACTACTGTGTGTGTACATGTGTTTGCTATAATGATCTGTGTTAGGCTGGGTTCTCTAGAGAAGTGAAACCAGTAAAGCTGAGAGAGAG
>NW_006921993.1:90735-95156 GCF_000298275.1 Orycteropus afer afer | reverse complement strand
TGTATTATTCATATGTATATAATCTATGAAGGGCCCTCAGAGACACCTCAGCCTATTCATTGAAGATATCATCCCAAAATAAAACTATGTTCTAATAAATAAGGACAATTTTATCATTATGTAAAATTTATTTGGAAATAAAAAACATACACTATTTTGCCATACATAAAATCACATCATAGTGAGCTGATAATGCTGAGTTGAATGTGGACCATCAAAATATTTTTCATAGACTATGTAGCTAGAAAACATCTAAGGAATGGCAAATTAAGTGACCAAAATTAAGAATTTTCATCAATATGTGTAGTGTACATTTAAAAAATTGGCACTAATATGTGAGAAGATAAAAGCAATATGATATGACTATGGTCTTTAAAATTTTGGAGGTATTAATTTGGTAAACAAATGTATTCCCAACCTATCCTAGTTTCTAGACATAAAAGATACTTTAAGTCAAATTCATTTTCCCATATGTCATAAGGAACTAATCATGTGTGTATGTATGTGAATTTGTGTGTATACATACATAGATACATAGATTAGATAGGTAGGTAGGTAGGTAGGTAGGTAGGTAGATAGATAGATAGATACTCTAGAGAAGATTTTAAAAATATACTTGTAGGTCTAAGAGAAAACTGACTTTTCTTTCTGAAAAATAGTGATTTTTTTTTTTTCTCCTCCACAATATTCAATTCCTTCAATTACTTCTCATTCAACATGTATTTAGAAAGGACCAGAAATATGATATTGTTCCTGAGCTGCATTAGAATAAAGCAAGTCCTCAAGTCATGAAACAAATACATGGATACTTCTAATGAATGATTAAAAAGTAAAAAGTATCATAGACAATTGTCATACACATTTCCATGAAAAGAGGAAGATCTCCCACCCCCCACGCACACACAAACTGTGGTAACCAGGAAATCTACATGGAAAATATGCATTCTGTTCTAAGTTTTGGTAATTGCCCTCAGGTAGCTGAGAATAGTCTTCTACCAAAACATTTTAGACTAGTAAAGTGACAGATTCCCTGGGTAAAATGATGAATTCTGTTCTGTATTTATTGAGTTTGGAGTATCACTGGGGAAATACAGGTGACGATGCTGATCATGTAATTGGAATTATGAATCTGAAACTCATCAGGGAGTATGCAGGTAGAAATTTGAAAGTCATTTGCATAGCAGAAATGAAGTTCAGGAATTACAGAAACTTTCCAAAAGATAATTACATGAAGGAGTCTAGGGCTAGGTGGATAGTGAATAGCACTATCCATGTAAAATATAGAAACCAAAGTCAAATAAACTTCTCTAGGTCATCATTCAGGAAGACAGCTGGCTTACCTGGGTATGAGGGTATGACCACTTATGATATTTGATCATCTCTGATCCACATTGAGGGGATTTATCAAGCAGAAACCTGTTCTTTTAGAATGACTGACTGTATATTGTAGAATGAAAAACACACCCACATATTCAACCTAACTTTAGACAAACATACAGATATACACATATAACAAATAACAAATAATATGCAAAGGGAAATGTTAGTATAAATAAAGAGTGTTATACTGACAAATACATTGGTGAAATATTTTAAGAAACTTTAATATAGAGAATGTCTTCTCTTCTGAGTTTTTGTATTGATCACATTCTTCTGATGATTTACTTTGTCCTGAATTAGTTTGTTTTGGAGAAAATTGAAAATTCTAAGTTTTTATATTGATATGTGATAAGAATTAATTAGTAGAGAATTTTTATTTTTAATAATGTTTCTAAGATATTTCATTTGCTCCAACATAGTCTACAAAATATCAGATGCTAAGCTAGTTACTTAATACCTATGAATACTGTCTCCTTTTCTTGTCCCCTGAAGCATTCTGCTGCATTTTCTGTTCACCTTGTCTTTTTTTCTTGTATTACACATAATCTGGATTTTACATTTTAATTTTTTTCTGTGCTGTAGTAATGGAATGCTTAAATTTGCATTTTTTTTGAGATGAGAACAGTGGCTTTTCAATATGTTGAGTATATGTAGAAAAAAATTATCTCTATATCTATCTCTACCTATCTGTATCTATCTATCTATAGATAGATAAATCTAACAAAAAATAAAATGTGTTTAAAAAGCCACACTCCCTCCAAAAATTCTGGGGTAGAATGTTTATTGGTTCTTCCAGTTTTTATTGGTTCCTGTCCATCTTTGGCTGTATTGTTGTTATGTGCCATCGAGTCGGCCCCGACTCATAGTGACCCTTCCTTGGGTTTCTGAGGCAGTATCACTAGGGAAGTAGGATTGCCCAACCTTCCTTCCGACTCAGAGTGGCTGGTGGGTTTGAACCACCACCCTTCTGGTTAGCAGTCAAGTGCTTTTAGCCACTATGCTACCAGAGATCCTTTATTAGAATATGTCTAATAAGGACCTTCATCTTCATGTGGCCTTCTTCTCTATATTTCTGCTTTTTTATTTTTTTCTGAAAAAACACTAGTTTTTGGACATAGGACCCACTCTGAACTGAGGATGATTTCCTAAACTAATTACATCTGCAAAGATTCTATTTCCATATAAATTCACATTTTGAGGTTCTAAGAGCCCATGAATTTTTGGAAAACACCATTCAATTCACTACCAGCTTTTCCTTTTATCCCCACCTTTTTTTTTTTTTTCTTCTCAATATTTATGTTATAATTACTCTAATAAGAATCTTGGATGTATCTGCAACATTCTAGATTTCCTAGATAGTTCTGAATATTGGAGGGGGGAAGTCTCAAAATTAAGAGTCTGAGTTCATAAGTATTCATATAGAGGCTTCGAAGTCATTCATACATTCAGGAAGTCTAGGACACAGGTATTTGTCAAGAACTGAATTTGGTGTGTTTTCATATTTTGGAGACTCATCTCATTTAGAAAACTGAGAATGAATGAAGGTTTACTGCCCAATTACATCTTTTATGGAGCACACTTTAAATTTGATTATAAAAAAAACTACTTGTTCTTAAACGTTTCTACTTGAGTGTGCCACTTCACATTCTGGGCCTCAGTAAATTTCTGGTTTCCTTCTATACCATATCAAAAAAAAAAAAAAAAAAAAAAAATTCATTGCCATCATGTCGTTTTCCACTCATAGTAACCCCTCTTTGGGTTTCATCGGTGATCGGTGTTATCTCTACTGAAATAGATTGCCCAATCTTCCTTTGGAGGTTAGCAGTCAAGTGCCTTAGGTATTGTGCCACCAGATTGGAATAGAGAAAATCTCCTCTGAGACAACTTCAATCCCCCTACGCCTAGCCTCAAGGCCCTACACTTCTCTATTTGCTTTGAAATACCTTCAGAGGATGATGGATGGAACAGGGTGTGGGAGAAGATGTTGCATTGAAAAAAAAAAAAATCTCCTGCCTTTGTATTCTCCTCCACCTATGCATCTCTACATCTGTCTTGCTGGGGCTTTGGCTCAGAGCAGGGAGGTCTGACTACTCATGTTTCAGGAGCTCTTACCTCCATTTCTAGGATTTATTATACATGAAATACATGTAAGACTAAATTTCTATAAATCCTTTTAACTTCCTACATATAACTTTGCGTGTGTCCTATAGTTTAAGCTTCAGATTTTCATTAGCAAAGTTGTCTTGATGACTTTGTGAATGTACTGTATTAACGTTTAGAAACCACATCAGAGAAAAAGAAATGGAAAGTTTAAAACCTCATTACATGACATTGATTAATTAATAAATACATTATAAAGGAGAAAGGGAAAAATGAACTATTTATTTTATAGCCAAAGAGATCTTACGAACTGAGTGACATATTTATTTTTTAGATGAAATAATAGGTGTACGTGGTGTGAAAACCTACTATAAAATGGTGGGAAATGGTAGGAGTAGTAGTACCATCATCAAAACTTGTCTAAATTTGGGAGGTATGTAATAAGTATCAAGACCAGCCCAAGGCTGATCCCTATGAGGTACAGGTCAGGCATACCTCCACCATCCATTTTTTTTTTTTTTTTTTAATCATTTTTGACAGAAATCACTCCTCCCACAGCACTATTTCTCTCCTGAGTTTGATACCACACTGCAGTGACCACAAAGAACTCACAGACCATACTTTCAATTAAGTGGTTTAGTAAGGAAGTAACAAGATATAAGTCAGGATCAGAATCAGGATCAGGAAGTATGTAGCCAAGGTCTCCCTTTCTTCAGTGCATACCAGCTTTCTCGGTTCTTCTTGGTTATACAGGTTTCTCTTAAAGCAGCTCTCCTCCTGGCCTCCTGAAAACACGTTCCTCTAGGCCCCCTGAGGACAGCATCCTCTTGAGCCTGTTTCTGTCACCACTGGCTCCATCACTGGGCTTCTTCCAGGCCTCTAGTTGTCTTCAATTTTACAGTCTTTGATCATATTATAGCTATTTTAGGAGTTCCTTGCCT
>NW_006921993.1:71101-83080 GCF_000298275.1 Orycteropus afer afer | reverse complement strand
CCCACTAGTAGTCATATCAAAATTGGGTTGCTGTAATTTTTCATTGACTTTGATCACAGGGCATAGTAGTACTAAGAGACGTCCTAAAGAATCTCCTGTATTCCAGA
Source organism: Orycteropus afer afer (assembly GCF_000298275.1). Taxonomy (NCBI): domain Eukaryota; kingdom Metazoa; phylum Chordata; class Mammalia; order Tubulidentata; family Orycteropodidae; genus Orycteropus; species Orycteropus afer. The sequence goes on along the minus strand of NW_006921993.1, from coordinate 82,973 downwards.
CATATTCTTCTTTACCTCAATTATATAATGTCAATCCAATTTCCCCTGGGTAATCAGGATCTGTCACACCAGAAAATACAGTAATGCCCTTCTTTGTCTGTTGATCCTGAGGCATGAGGAAGCCAAAATGGCCGGGTGGCATTCTTAATTTCCAGTTCAGTTCAATCAATTTTATGTCTCCAGGTGGGAGTGTTCCTCCCTTTGAAAGTAAGATCTCCAGACCTTTAGAGCATAGGGTAGCAGGGACAGGAAGCAAAATTTTTTGAGTGGGTCACTAAGGGTAATAGTGAGTGGTACCAACCCGTTTCCAACCCTTGGTTCCTGTACTCACGAATCCTGGCTACTGGAGAAACAACACTGTATATTGGATGCTGGTTTAGAGTATATACAGTCTCCTGGAGAACATTACTCCAACCTTTCAAGGTAATGCCACCTAGCTGGCACTGTAATTGTGTTTTTAGTAAGCCATTCCATTGTTCTATCAAGCCAGCTGCTTCAGGATGATAGGGAACATGGTAAGACCAGTGGATTCCATGAGCATAAACTCATTGCTGCACTTCATTTGCTGTGAAGTGAGTCCCTTGATCTGAAGCAATGCTATGTGGGATACATGACGGTGGATAAGGCATTCTGTAAGTCCATGGATGATAGTTTTGGCAGAAGCATTGCATGCAGGGAAGGTGAATCCATATCCCAAATAAGTATCTATTCCAGTAAGAACTAAATGCTGTCCTTTCCATGATGGAAGTCGTTTCATGTAATCAACCTGCCACCAGGTTGCTGGCTGATCGGCTCTAGAGATGGTTCCATATTATGGACCCAGTGTTAGTCTCTGCTGCTGGCAGATTGGTCACTCAGCAGTGGCGGTAGCCAAATCAACCTTGGTAAGTGGGAGTGCAGGTTGCTGAGCCCATGCATAACCTCTGTTCCTGCCATCATGGCCACTTTTTTCATGGACCCATTGAGCAATGACAGGAGTGGCTGGGGAAAGAGGATGGCTGGTTTCCATTGAATGTCTCATGTTATCCACTTGATTGTTAAAATCCTCCTCTGCTGAGGTCACCTTTTGGTGGGCATTCACATGAGACACAAATACTTTTACTTCTTTGGCCCATTCAGAGAGATCTATCCACATGCCTCTTTCCCATACATCCTTATCACCAATCTTCCAATCATGCTCCTTCCAAGTCCCAGACCATCCCACTAAGCCATTAGCCACAGCCCATGAATCTGTATATAATCGCACATCTGGCCATTTCTTGTTCCATGCAAAGTGAACAGCCATATGCATGGCTTAAAGTTCTGCCCATTGGGAGGATTTCCCTTCACCACTGTCCTTCAAGGAAATCCCAGAAAGGGGTTGCAGTGCCACTGCTGTCCACTTTCCAGTGGTGCCTGAATATCACACAGAACTATCAGTAAACCAGGCACGAGTTCCTCTTCCTCAGTCAACTGATCATAAGAAACTCTCCATGAGGACATAGGAGAAGACTGGGAGAAGGAAGGTAATGTGACTGGAGTGGAGACCATAAGCATTTGGGCCACTTCCTCATGTAACTTACTTGTGCCTTCAGGTCCTGCTCGAACCCTATCTCTGATATACCACTTCCATTTAATGATGAAGTTCTGCTGGGCACACCCAATTTCATGACTCTGTGGGTCAGACAACACCCATTTCATGATGGGAAGCTCAGGCCTCATGGAGACTTGGTGGCCGATGGTTAGGCATTCAGTCTCTATGAAAGCCCACTAACAAGCCCAAAGCTGTTTCTCAAAAGGAGGGTAGTTATCTGCAGAGGGTGGCAGATAACTGCTCCAAAATCCCAAGGGTCTGTGTTGCAATTTACCAATAGGAACCTGCCAAAGACTTCAATCAGCATCTCTATCTACTGCAGACACTTCAAACACAATTGGATCAGAGCAGCCTGCACTGCAGCCTGAACCTGTTGCAGAGCCTTCTGTTGTTCTGGGCTGCACTCAAAACTAGCAGCTTTCTGAGTCACTTGATAAAAGGAAGCAGCAACATACACATGTGAAGGATTTGTTGCTTCCAAAATCCAAAGAGGCCTACCAGAGTTGTGCCTCCTTTTTAGTTGTGGGGGAATCCAGATACAATAACTAATCCTTCACTTTAGTAGGAATATCTTGACATGTCCCACACCATTGGACCCCTAGAAATTTCACTGAGGTGGAAGGTGCCTGAATTTTTGTTGGTTTAATTTCCCATCCTCTAGCACATATATGTCTCACCAATAAGTCTAGAGTCATTGATAATTCTTCCTTACTAGGTCCAATCAGCATAATATCATCAATACAATGGACCAATGTGATATCTTGTGGAAGGGAAAGCCTATCAAGTTCCCTAAGGACTAAATTATGACATAGTGTTGGGGAGTAGATATACCTCTGAGGAAGCACTGTGAAAGCATACTGTTGGCCTTGCCAGCTGAAGACAATCTGCTTCTGATAGTCCTTTGAAATTGGTATTGAGAAAAAGGCATTGGGCAGATCAATAGCTGCATACCAAGTACCAGGGGATGAACTAATTTACTCAAGCAATGAAATCACATCAGGAACAGCAGCTGCAATTAGAGTCACCACCTGATTAAGTTTACGATAATCTACTGTCATTCTCCAAGATCCACCTGTTTTTTGGACAGGCCAAATAGGCAAATTAAATGGGGATGTGGTGGGAATCACCACCCCTGCATCCTTCAAGTCTTTGATGGTGGTAATCTCTGCAACCCCTCCAGGAATGCAATATTGCTTTTGGTTTGTCATTTTTGTAGGTAGAGGCAGTTCTTATGGCTTCCACTTGGCTTTTCCTGCCATAATAGCCTTTACACCACATGTCAGGGACCCAGTGTGGGAATTCTGACAATTGCTTAGTATATCTATTCCAATTGTGCATTCTAGAACTGGGAAAATCACTACAGGATGGGTTTGGGGACCCACTGGACCCACTGTGAGACACACCTTAGCTAAGACTCCATCAATAACTTGACCTCCATATGCCCCCACTCTGACTGTTGTGCCACAATGATGCTTTGGTTCTCCTGGAATTAGTGTCAGTTCAGAGCCAGTGTCCAGTAATTCCCAAAAAGTCTAGTTATTTCCTTTTCCCCAATGAACAGTCACTCTCGTAAAAGGCCTCAGATCCCTCTGGGAAGGCTGGGAGAAAGACTGAGATTATAAATTTTGGGCAATGTAGTGGGGTCCTTCCTCAAAGGGGCCCAGCCTCTCTTTCATTCAAGGGGTTGTGGGTCTGTAAACTGACTCAAGTCTGGGAATTGATTGAGAGGCCGTAACTCTGTATTCTGGCGATTCAATCTAGGCTGCTGTTCATGTGACCTAGAATTCTTCTGTCTGTACAGATCAAGTAAATATTTAGTAAGTTTGCCATCTATTTCACTACTAGGAACATGATGACTAAGTAGTCAATGCCATAATTCCACACGAGTCAAGACTATTCTGATTAGTGTTCCGAGTCTACTGTCTATTATGGTAACCATACCCACCTTGCTTTTGCAGATTAACTGCTGCCATTCAGCTGCTCCTACCACAGGGTCCAATCAGTCCCATCTTAGTTAAGTGTCTTAGTCCAATTAGGGAAGTTCCTACTGTCAAATCTGGTTTACATAAAATAGCAATCACAGCAAGGCATGTCTTCCGGATTTTCCATCTGTGGCTCTAGGGGTCTAATCTGATAAATCATTCTAACAGACCAATTTCCCTGAGCCTCTGGATACCTTCTTCTACATTATACCAAGGCAGGTCTGGTACCTCAACTTGACTAAACATAGGCCACCGCATAATCCATGCTTCAGTAAGCCAACTAAATAAACTATTGGATCCGTTTTCTAACCTCTCAAGCTGAAACACTGAATGAAGAATGTACACATAGTGGGCCTAAATTAATAAACTCAGACTGAACCAATGTTACATTCCTTGCACCATTATCCCACAACCTCAGTAGCTATTCTCATACATATTCTCCAGGTTTCTATCTGTACATGTTAGCAAAATCAAGTAGGTCTTTTCAGATGTAGCATATTACCTCCTCAGTCACACTTTGACTTTCATCTTTTGGGTCCTGCTTGGACTTATCTTTAGTTATAGGTCTAGCAGCAACAATGGGTGGTTGAGGTAGTTCCTGGGAACATTCAGCAATGTCTTCCATGGCCTCTGCCTCAGGCAATGACCCAGCAGGAACAGTTGGGTTAATTCTATCAAACTGAGGTGGGGGAATGATGGTTTTACCATAATCTCTTCAGATAGGACAGTTTGAACAGGATGTTTGTTGCTATTGTTGTTGTTGTTGTTATGCGCCATCGAGTCAGACTTGACTCATAATGACCCCTCCTTGGGTTTCCGAGGCAGTACCTCTATGGAAGTAGATTGCCCAACCTTCCTTCTGAGGAATGGCTAGTGGGTTTGAACCACCAGCATTCTGGTTAGGGGTCAAGTGCCTTAGGCAATGTGTTACCAGAGCTCTTTGAACAGAATTACAGGCTCCATATCCTGATCTTCCTGACTATCTCTCTATATGTCCCCATTCCAACTTTCAGGATTCCATTTTTTCCCAATCAATGCCCTCACTTTAACTTCAGACACCATTCTGTGTTGGTAATTTAATTGGTGTTGCCACGCAGTCATTCTTACAGTAAGACTCTGGTTTTGGTTTTTGGTAATATCAGCTCTGTTACTAGAAGAAATAAGGGTTTCTTTCAGAGCACAGCTGGAAAAATTGATGTCTTTTATGCATGCTTAAGCTGTGACTCAGTAGCCCTGATCCCATTTTGCTCTTTCACGACACTTTGTCTAGTTTAAGTAGGACCAACCAATTAGTTTCCTTATACTCCTCATGCTGATAAAATTGCAGAAAAGTATCAAATATGTGATCACCCAGAGTCTCACTTCCCAAAAGTACTTGATCTATTGTTGGTGCTATTTTGCATATCAATGTTGTCACCTCACATCGTGGATTAGCATGACTCTCTTTACTAATGGAGGCAGGGTCACCAGTGCCTTTAAGATTAATTAAATTGGAGAACCAATTTAGGAAGCCCGTCCTTATGATTTTGTCTCTCTAGAATCACCCCACTATTGGTACCAAATGTGTTAGGCTGGGTTCTCTAAAGCAGCAAAACCAGTAAAGCTTATAGAGAGAGAGAAAGAGAAATTTATCTTAGGAAAATGGATCAGACACTTATAGAAGCTGGCAAGTCCCAAGTTCTTGGATTAAAAGTCAATCTAGAGGCTTTTCCCGACTCCTGGAGCTGCAGGGGGTAACAAGCTCAAGGTTGGCCGGCAGTATACTGGCTGTTGACTCCAGTGAATGACGAATCCAAGATCTCCAGGTCAAATGGCGTATTGTTCACTCATAGACAGTTGTAGGCAGCACAACAGAATCTTGGCCACAGAATAAAAGGGTCTCTTTTCTGAGGATGTTTACAAATATACTGGAAGCAGTCCTCACCCTTAGGGAAACTTCCCTTCAGTAGATTGGATGCTCAAAACATATATATATCTGATCCCATCATAGCAACAACCCACATCACAATTGCTCAAACCACACAGAATCATGGTCAAGCCAAGTTGACACACAGCTCCATCACATGATCTATTTTCCCTGTCATTTTTTAGCCTAGTCATAATAGGCTTTCCCTCCACTAATTTGAATATCAGTTCATTGGTTTATTTACTGTTCTTTGTTCAGTAATCTAGTGAGTGACAGATATATAGTGGATAACAAATATTAGTTGAAATAAATAACTGAAAATATATAAAATTTCCATATATTAGAAAATTTATTCCATTTCATTTCTCTCTACCTATGCCTGCACAGTAGAACATTTAAATTATTATAGCTTATAGTACATGTTTATATATGGCAAGGCATGTTTTAGATGTATATTAGCTATTCTTATGCATTTTCCTTTCCAGAAGAACCACAAAATCAATTTCTTCTAATTGAGAAAATAAGTCACATAAGGGTAATGATTGGGAGCTCTGGTAGCACAGTGCCTAAGGCACTTGACTGCTAACCAGAAGGCTGGCGGTTCAAACCCACCAGCCACTCCTCGGAAGGAAGGTTGGGCAATCCTACTTCCGTAGTGATACTGCCTCGGAAACCCAAGGAGGGGTCGCTATGAGTCAGGTCTGACTTGAGGGCACATAACAACAACAACAAGGGTAATGATTAGATGTGCATTAAATATATAGGTTGATCTGTAGTAGAATTGACAGTTTTAGAAGAGTGAGTCTACCCACATAAATTATAGAAAGTTAATAGAAAAAAAAATGCTGTGAAATAAGAGTTGGTAACTTATTAGCTCTCTTGTCATCATTACTCCACATTATTGTCCATCAATGTTAAAGGAGTTGGTACTAAAATAGATCAAAGAAGATTAGAATCGTCATTAGTATGATTACATTGATGGCTACTCAGAATTTATTTGACTTGCTCTTATGTGTCTGGTTCCTGTAATAAAATGACTTTATTTGGATGACCAATGCTATTAAGCAAAATGTATTGTCTACAATAATTCTAAAAACGCAAGAAATGCACAAGATTATTTTGAATGAGAATGTTAAAAATATTATAACATTATAAAAATAAACAAGTAATTTAATAATTATTAATCTGGAATCTCTTTGTGATGGAAATGGATAAGCTCTTGAATATTGCCTGAAAAGTTGGCAGTTCGAATCCACTCAGAGGCACTTAGGAAGAGTCTTGTAATCTGCTTCTGAAAGCTCACAGCTTTGAAAACCCTAGGAACTAAGTTCTACTCTGTAATACATGTGATTACCATGAGTTTTCATTGACTCAACAACAACTGGTTTGGTTTTGGTTTCAGGTAAAAAGCAACATTAAATTCTATGCAAGTAATACATTTTATGTGGTACGTATTTGTCTTGTTTCTCCAGTGCTGCTATAACAGCAATGCCACAAGTGGATGACTTTAACAAATACAACTTTATTCTCTTACAGTTTAGGAAGCTGACAGTCCAAATTCACAGTGCCATGTCTAGGGGAAGACTAGGCTAGAAGTCCAACTTCAGAGTTCTGGCTCTAGGGGCTTGCTTGGTGGAGGCACCTCAAACTTGGGCTTCAGCTCTGCCTTCCAGGTCCATTGGAGTAAGATGGATGCTTCTCCTGACTCTGGTAGCTTCAGGAGCTGATGAGCTCAAAATGAGCAGGCAGTATAACAGGCTGCTTGGTGTTGAAGTTGATGAATTTAAGACCAGCATGTAAAATGGTAGACTGCTGGCTCACAGGCAGTGAAGGCAATAGTCCCATGATTGGCAGTCAACACGGTAGTCTGCTGATTCAAGTCTGGGAACTGGAGATAATGACAGCCAAATGCAGGATCCCAAAATGAACAAAAAGCTAGAGACCTTTACCAAAACTTCTCCATATATACTGGAAGCAGGGCACACTCCAAAGGCAAATCCCAATCCCTTTCAACTAATTAACTGCTCACAGCAGATTCCACCATGGATAGAATTACACCCATCTAATCTCATCATCTTGGGAGCTCATCTTAGGAGCTCTGGTAGCGTAGTGCCTAAGGCACTTGACTGCTAACCAGGAGGCTGGTGGTTCAAACTCACCAGCCACTCCTTGGAAAGAAGATGGGGCAATCTACTTCCGCAGTGATACTGCCTCGGAAACCCAAGGAGGGGTCGCTATGGGTCGGGTACGACTCGACGGCACATAACAACAACAACAACAATCTCATCATGGGGAATATCTACATCCAGCTGGCAAGCCACTCAAAATTATGACTAAGCCAAGTTGGCACAAAACCTTAAGTACCACAATATTACATTTCATATTGAAATATAATTTTCCTAAGTAGGTAGGTTAATAAACATTCCTCAATTGAAAATTTACCATGAGAAATCAGGAGACTTGATTCTTTTGCTCAAACAGTTTTATCTATTTTGAAGAAAGGTAAATTCTCTATTGTACAAGAAAAATACTCACAAGATCTGTTAAGATTATTTCATACTAAAGAAACAAACTCACTGCCATTGGGTTGTTTCTGACTCTTAGCAACCCCTATTGGGTTTTCGAAATGGCAAATCTTTATGGAAGTAGATTGCTTCATCTTCCTTTTGCAAAGCAACTGGTAGGTTTGAACCACCAACCTTCTTGTTAGCAGTGAAATGACTTAGGCACTGTGCCATCAGAGCTCCTTAATTTCATATCAGGTATTTTGTAATCCTGAATTTATTAGTTATGCCCAAAATAATTCATAAGGATGGCCATGACTTCACCAGAGAAAGGGTGGTATTTATGAAATCCTGATGTTAGTAGACGTCATTGTCAAATGAAGCTATATCATCAACAGAATAGTTCCTCTTATAGGGAACTAAACACATAAACCCTTGGACTCCTTCACATTAGTTATTTATTTCTGTAATTAACTATCACTGCCTTTAAGTTGAAAATAGGAATAAGGAGCGGTCAATAAAGTTTGTGATTGTATCTTAACAATCGGTTCACTTGTTTGACTGAAAATGCTCATTGTCAAGGGCTATGCTTCATGTCTCACTCTTAGTTTGTTATATATACTTTTTTTTTTTCTCATTAATACAGTGAAATCCATGAAAGCAGGAACTCAACAGGACAACTTGCTTCTCTAGGTCTCTTTAAGGTTTGTTTTTTTTTTTTTTTTCTTTGCCTGTTACAGGGTGCAGCTTACTAACTTTTCTATCACTCTCCATTTATGGAAAATACTGGAATTTTTCTTCTCTGGCAGGTTTCTACCTTATACAGCTTCTGGCTTTGTCAGGTTTTACTGTATTTTCATGCTTAGTTAGTCTAATAAATTCATTACTTCCAATTTAGAAAGTATCCATTAACATCTACTTTGTTTTTATCCTCTTAAGATCTCAGTCATATAAATAAGCTTGTTTCAGTTAATTTCACTACACTTTGCTTGTTCTCCTTTTTCACACTTGTCTCAGTTCTTCATAGCCTATGTAGTACTTTTAAATTCCTGACAGATACAAATTTTCAGGATTCATATACAAAAAATTGGAATTTCTCATATAAAAGTTTATTCTTAAATGATTCAAACAATCCTGTACTCTCCATTATGAGTATCTTAAAATTATTTTATGAATTAAAACATTGTCTTTAATAATATTTATGTTGTTGTTGTTGTTATGTGCCATCGAGTCAGACCCGACTCATAGAGACCCCTCCTTGGGTTGCCAAGGCAGTATCACTACAGAAGTAGATTGCCAATCCTTCCTTCCTAGGAGTGGCTAGTGGGTTTGAACCTCATCCTTCTGATTAGCAGTCAAGTGCCTTAGGCACTTTGCTACCAGAGGTCCCAATAATATTTATAGAGAAATATAAATAAATAAATATAACTATAAAGAACTAAAAAGCCTGTAGTGAATATTCATACATGGGAAAATAAAAACTAATATTAAGGGGTATTTAATCTTGTAACATTGATATTTCCTAGCAAGGTTAACAACATTCTTAAAAATATGTATCAGAATTGATATTTTAAGGACTTACTTGATTTCCAAAAGTGGATATTTTATAAAACACTAATCATATATAAAATGTCCAAGAAATGCCAGGAAAGATGTCCCTCATGGAAACACTAAGCCTAAATGAAAACTTTTTAAATTTCATTTAAAAACACATGCTGTTTGTACTATGATAATTTTATTCTCATACTTCTCTGCACTCTAGTCCTTTTCACGTTGTCTCATTTTCCTCCTGTATTTTCATTGAATGACTTACCCTTAATTCCTTTGCCCAGTCTATTACTGCCTTTTCTCTCATTAAACTCTTTCTTAAGAAACTTTTTCCTGAGAGATAGAGGCTAAGAATATAGTCAAATAATATAACTTCAAAACTACAAACACAACTGTTGCCATGGATAGGTTATAAAAAGACTGGTAATGTATAGAATCAATAGTCTAAATGGGACCCTCAGCCAGAACAAGGAGAGCGATAAAAGAAGATGATAACACATGCTGTTAGTCATGTTCTTAAAATCCAGGGAACGCTCATATCCCCTCCTACTACATCATACTCCTAACTCATTCTAATTGTGATCAAGATTAACACAAAGTGCTTAAGAGCACATACAGAGTTCCATGCTGAGAAGCAATGAGATAAGAATTCTTACAATGGTAAATGATTTTAACTAGAACTTGGATGTAGGCATTTTATCAAACTTTTGATTGTTTTACCTTTTCTATCATTTCTCTTCCTAGATTTCTCTTATCTCTCTTATTAATTAAATTAAAAAAATGGGGATTTATCCATTCTGACATATTGTGTCTTTTAATTGCAACATTTAGTTAATTAAAAAAAAAAAAAATACCACACTCACTGCCTTCAAGACTGCCTTCAAGTTATTTCCAACTTGTATAGACCCCCATTGTGTTTCCGAGGCAGTACATCTTTAGGGAAGTAAATCACTCTGTCTTCCTTCTCTGCAGAGCAGCTGGTGGATTTGAACCACTGGCTGACCTTCCAGTTAGCAGTTAAGTGCCTTATCCACTACTCCACCAGAACTCCTTGGTTAATTTACATTTAATCCATCTAATGCAATTACTGAAATGTTGGGGATTAAATCTAATCTGATAAAATTTTTCCCTCTCCTTTATTTTTCTTAATTTTAATTTTTTTAAAAATTCACTTGTACTAGCATAGGAGCTCTGATGGTGTAGTGCCTAAGGCATTTGACTGCTAACCAAAAGGCTGACAGTTCAAAGCTACCAGCCACTCCTCGGAAGGAAAGTTGGGCAATCTACTTCCGTAGAGATGCTGCAAAGGAAACCCAAGGAGGGGTCACTATGAGTTGGCTTCGACTGGAAGGCAGTGAGTTTTGTACTAGCATAAATTATATAAATTATTATTGTTTTGATAATTAAATGATTGCAATAAACAACTATGATTACGCTTCTTCGTGAATAGGTAAAAAATCTTAGAACAATCCTCACCTATTATTTACGAACTTGTTTTCAACTTACCTCAAATTTGGGGGAATTTATCAGTTTTGTTCTGCTGTATATAGGGTCACTATGAGTCAGAACCAACTCAAAGGTACCTGCCAACAACACAATCTCTCACAATTTGTCCCAATAGTCATGAGAGCTTGTGAAAAAAACATTATTCATTTACTTTCCTTTTAGTATTTCTTCAGAATTGCAGATAGTCAGTCCTAAACTAAATTTTTCCTAACAATTAAGCTAATCTCCTGGCTTCCTGTCTTTCTTTGATATCTCAGCCTGGCAATATTTCATTTTACTGATTGCTACTTAGTATTGTCAAGCAGATTTTCAAAATACTTCAACCAGATTTTCTAATTGCCTTTAATCAAAAATTTCATCCAAATTGACTGGGTCACCCTTATCAGAAACAGAAGACCTTTATCTTCTCTATTTACACTCACTGTCCTGCAGAACAATTCGAGTCACTTGTCCTTTAATATAATTTATAAACTGAACTGCTCTAAATACATGTTTCTGTTTCTTTTATAAAGTAAAAATATTTATATCCAACACTCTCTTCGACTTTGTCACTTAGTTGTCTAACAAATGTTAAATAAATGTTGCCAAAGCTAAATTTTTAATCATTGTTCTAAAATATGCTGCATACTTCTCCATGCCAGTTAACTGTGGTTCCAAAATCTCAGTTATACAAAACAAAGAGATAGAGTTCTTATTTTCTTTTTTGTCATGCACAATATCTATTCATTAGCAAAATATTTTGCCTCTAGCTTTAGGTAAAAACAGAATTTCACCTATTTTTGCTACTACCACTGCTCCCACCCCAATCTATACCACTATCATAGCTCTCCTCAATTGTTGTTGTTGTTGTTAA
>NW_006921993.1:59830-68176 GCF_000298275.1 Orycteropus afer afer | reverse complement strand
AAATACAAGTAAATGCATAACTGTACTAGAAAAAGTGTAGATATAAATATGTATATACTCACCAAACCAAACTCACTGCCGTGGAGTTGGACCTGACTCAAAGTGACCCCTCCTTGGGTTTCCTTGGCAGTATCACTATGGAAGTAGATTGCCTAATCTTCCTTCAAAGGAGTGCTGGTGGGTTTGAACTGCCGGCCTTCTAGTTAGGGGTCAAATGCCTTAGGCACTATGCCACCAGAGTTCCTAAGTATGTTTATAGAAGGAAACAAGGAAAGAGAGATTAATTTCAAGATATTGGTTTACTCAAATTATGGGGACTGGCAAGCTCAAAAGCCACAGATAGGTCAGGTCAAAGTCTGAAGACTTCTGTGAGAATGAGATTTGTATTTTATAGTCTGGTGACAGAACACACTCTAAGGAAACTCTCCTTTTAATTTACTGATTGATTACATCAGAATAGATCACATTATGGAGGATGATTGCATTATACTACATTAGACTGCACTGTCAGATAACTAGTCTAGTATTTGGCCAAACTGTTTGGAAACAGCCAAACATAGTTAATACATAAAATTGACCACCCCAGTGAGTAAGGTCTGAGATTGTCATAAAAGCTGATACAGAAGCCAGAGAGCCTGAGCAACTTACTTAAGATCTCTTTAACTTAGTTATTCATTAAAATGAAGAATAATTTTACCTAACTCATGCAGTGCTTATAAAAATTAAAGGGATTAATATTTGTAAACATATTAGGACATATCTATCACAAAATAAATGTTACATATTAGCTAATATTATATTTTCCACTACCTAGCCTTCATTAATTGTCTTTATTGAAGTCCTGCTAAAAGAGAGAAACCGAGGAATAGGAATCAAAGGAACATTTGAGTCTATGCAGAAGGAAGAGTGGACAATCTACTTCCATAAAGATTTATCCCCTCGGAATCCCAAAGGGGGTTGCTATGATTCAGAATCAACTCTATAGCAATGAGTTTATTTGTTTGTTTTTTGGTTTTTGAGTGTATAGGGACATCCAGAAAGGCCAGAGATCAATGTGAAATTAGCCCAGATACAGAAAAAAATAAATAAATAATGTGGGGAAATGGTGACTATAAAACATATGTCCCTTTATGACAAAGATATCTTTTAACCATAAAGTAGCTCAGCGTTTATGTTGTACAATGAATTTTAATTTTGAGAATTTCCCTTGATTCTTGAGAGATAATCCTTGAAATTCCCTACCTTTATTATTTTAAACCTCCAGATTACAACTGAAGTCCCTCCACCTTGGGCTTTGGCTCTGCCTCTTGTTTCTGGCCTACTGAAGCTGGAAACTTTTCTTAACTCAGGCAGTGGCTGGCTGCTGAGGATGGCAAATTCAAGATGGACAAGTAAAAAAGCACAGTTCCAAGATTATCAAACAACGCAGCAGGCCACTAGTTCAAATCCATTAACAGTACCAAGATTGGCAGACAACATGGCAGTCTGTTGAATAATGACTCTGCTAGATTCAGGATTCAAGGGTGCCAAAAGCTATAGACCATTCCCAAAGCTTCTCTTTGTATATGGGAAGCAGACCACATCCTCAAAGCAAGCTACTCAGTGGTTCATGGCAGATTCCACCATGGAGCTGATTGCCAATCTCATCATGGGGCATAATTACAACTGGCTGCCCAGCCAATCAATACCATGCCCAACCAAGTTGACACATAACCTTAACTACCATACCCTGTATACATATAGGGTAACTGTTCCATTGAACCTTACATGTTTTATTATTTTTAAACAGACTTAAAAAGATGAAAGGTTGCTGAGTGAATGTCATAATGCTTTGACCAATTAAATCATTGATAAATCCAAATATGTATTTAAATTTCTTAAAATATAAAAATTGAAAGGAAAAAAAACATATACTAAATATATCCTACTGTGCATGGAGTCGCTATGAGTCGGAAACGACTCGACGGCACTTAACAACAACAACAACAAATATATCCTATTTGGCAGGAACTAATGAAGTAAAATTCTGAGTGTTAATTTCCCTTTATAAAAACAATGGGATGTCCTTTAGCATTCTTCCTTTATTCATTGTGGTATAGTACAGACTTGAAAAAAAAAGAATTGTAGCTTTAACTCTGCTCAAAATAAATTGTCTCTGTCCCATTTTAATGCTTATTTTCAAGACTAAAAGTTTTTATATTTTCTTCATCATTTTGCTCTGGCTCAGTTTAATCACCATTCATCATGCTGTGGTATCCTTCAAAACCTTAGAAATAAATTAAAGGGAAAGATCAGTGAGGGAATTATTTTGTGTTCACTCCCTCAGAAGCCAATTTATTAATGTATTCTAATTTAAGAGAAATATTTTCATCCAAAATAAAAGGATAGTTGATAATATATCACTGCAACATATTCTATATATTATTAAAATATAGAGTGCCTAATACTTGGATTAAGGATCTCTAGTGCACAGTGATTAATTGCTCCGGTACTAACCCAAAGATCAGTGGTGGGAACCCTCCAGCCCCGTGGCAGGGAAAGATGTAGCAGTTTGTTTTGCCAAAGATTACAGCTTTGGAAACCCTATGGGGCAGGTCTACTCTGTCCTATGGGGTCACTAAGATTTGGAATTGACTCAGTGCCAAAGAGTTTTGTTTTGATTTGGTTTAACATTTGGATTGAAATCAGAAAATCCTCTTTTGTAAGAATAATGACACTGGAATACCATCAATGAAATAATAAATAAAAACAATTTCTATTTAAAAGCAAAACAGCCCTCTATGAAAGTAAGGTCTTTTTAAAAGAATAGATTGTTTGTTTAACTGCGAATGTTAATGAGTTTATGTCAAACAAATATTGTCAGATTACTGAAAAAGCAGAGTAAGCATGGGGTTACTTGTGTGTCCTTACTTATCTGTAGTGAACAGTTTCACATGGCTTTCATCACATCTGCCTGTGCTTACCTTGTTTACTGAGTGATCTACCCTGGCAAGCTCTGAGACTGAACATTATAGTAAAACCCCAAACCAAACCCACTGCCCTCTAGTTGATTCCTACTTACGGCAACCCTCCTTGGATTTCCTAGGCTATAAATATTTACTGAAGTAGATTGCCTCATCTTCCTTCTGCGGAGTGGGTGGTGGGTTTGAACCACCAACCTTCTGGGTAGCTGTCAAATGCCTTAGGCACTAACCCATTACAGTAGCAGAACTAAATGCCTCTGTATTTAGAGTAAGATGAATTAAAGTTCCTAGAGATTGGGGGGGGGAGCATTAAAATGGAAAATTGCTGCAAGATTCACTTTGTGTGTTGAAGAGTAGTAGAAAAGACTTTAAAAATAGATTTGTAAATTATTGAACTTTAAGTTATTTGTTAAGTGGTTCAGTTATACATCAGTCCCACTCTTGTGCTCCTCCCTAACCCACCCTCCAGTCTCCCATCCTTTCAGTATAGTTAGAAATATGAACAAACTTTTGGTGAGAAAGAGATTGCTGTGGGTAGGCAATCAGAGAAAGCTGCTGAGTTCTAAAACTGGGCATAGCCACATGCACAGAAAGTCTAGAGGATTCAAACCCTAAGGTAACTCAAGGCAGTACAAACCTAAAGACAAGAAAACATGCCCTTGGCACGTAAAAAGTTATCAGAAATCTGAGGAAGGAATTGCATTTATTATCTGTCATTAAACATGAGAGTTAGTCAATTATATTTTCACTGTAAAGGAATGGTTTGACTCCAGTGAATCTTTGAGTCATAAATAATTTACCAAAAGGAATTAGGATTATCAGGTTTGAACACTTTTTACCCTATGTCAGTGAAAATGAGCAATGAGTCAATCAGTTTCATATATGGTGAAAAATCTTAGAAGAACAAATGCCTTATTTACTAAGATAGCCAATCACTGTGAATTAAGAAAGAAAAGAAGAAGAAGAAAAAAGTTCACATTGGCCTTCAAACCTGTGCTAAGATACTCATCAGTTCCTGGTTCCCTTTATGTCTGTAGTGGTGGTTGTTATGTGCCGTTGAGTCGGTCCCGACTCATAGTGACCCCTCCTTGGGTTTCCGAGGGGCCCGACTCATAGCGACCCCTCCTTGGGTTTCCGAGGCAGTATCACTACGGAAGTAGATTGCCCAACCTTCCTTCCGAGGAGTGGCTGGTGGGTTTGAACCGCCAGCCGTCTGGTTAGCAGGCAAGTGTCTTAGCCACTATGCTACCAGAGGTGGTAGTGGTAGTTAATAGGACACAGAGAAAAAGAAGAGGATTTTCAGTGCTACCTTAAATAATGACAAAATTACAATAATAATGCTTTTGTACACATTGTTTTTCAATCACTGAAGAATTTTACATTCTTATTTCCTCTAACTCTCACACTAAGAGGATAGCATTACTCTTTTGATTTTACAGACGGGAAACTATGAGTTAGAGAATATTTCTTTAAAAAATGACTAAATTCATAGAGGCAAAATTATAAATGCTATCTTGAGTGGACTCTTTGAAACATACCCTTTTCCAAATATATAGAGAGCATTGGAGGGATGCTATGTCCATACAGAAAATGTTGGATCTAGAAAATTTTTAAGCTATATATATTTTGTTTTTGTTTGTTCAGATTTTATTGTGGGCCAAGTATTACTGAGTGCTTTACATATTACACCATAGTGGTGTGGTGCATAAGGCATGTGACTGTTAACCAAAAGTTTGGCTGTTCAAACCCACCAGCTGCTCCACAGGAGGAAAAAGAGACAATCTACTTTAAAGATGTATAGCCTTGGAAACTCAATGGGGGTCTCTATGAGTCATAATCAACTGGATGGCAGTGGGCAGGTGTTCTCTTTCTTCTTTTTTTCCCCAGATATATAACATGATTTCTTATTCCCAGCAACCCTACAAAGTAGGTATTAATATTTATTAAGAAACATCATACCTGTCTCTTAGAAAAATGTAAGTAATTTAAAACCAGAATTCAAATGCAGGTATGCTTAATTCTAGACTCTTACCTTAGTATATATGCTGCTGAAACAAGCACTAAACTTGTAACTTAAATCTTACTTTGTATCCAGTCCTATTCTCTCTATCCGGGGATAAAATGAGGTGTATGAATTAGAAATTAAGGACTGATATAGTTACTAGCATGCATAATATCTCTTTGATATTTAACATTCCCATCAAACTCATTCCTCTTTGATTTTGAAGAATAAAATCTTCCGAATCCATAATAACCTGATGATTATATTTAGAGCTAGTCTGTATTTCTCAGGTTTCAGAAAATTAGTTTTTAGAGCTTTTTTCTAAAGAGAAGCTAATTCTGCACTTCTCACTAAAGGTAGGCCAATTCCAACATCATTACATGTTCACTATGTTTAAAGATTTTCACATATCTGTGATTAGAGACAGAATTGCAGTGGAAGATATATAGATATAGATATTTGCAGGCTTTATCACATAATGCTTGGCTACAGAAAGAAGCTACTCATTATTTTTTTTCCCAGTAATTTAATGCAGGCAACAATTTCAACATGATTCTTGAAATGGAAAAAAAAATGTAGGTACAATAACGTTAGACATAAAAACATTATATCTAATATAATAATAATAATAGATATAACAATAATTTCAAAAGGTAAATCCTGCATATTTAGAAGTCACTACTTTGTTTTGTGCCATACATTAATTATATAACATATATTTAAAATATTCATTTTTTTTTCCACAAAGGAAAGAGATGATTATTATATTAAAGCCTTTTAAACATTCGTGCTTTAGTGGCATAGTGGACAAGACATTTGGATGGTAACTAGAAGACCAGAAGTTCAAATCCACCAGTTGCTCCATGGGAGGCAGATGAGACAATCTGTTTCCATAAAGATTTACAGCCTTGCAAACCTAGTAGGCGTAGCTATAGTTTGAGATGGACTCCATGTCGGTAGAATTTAATCACTCAAAAGCACAAAGTTGCATAAATCCTCAAGATTCTAAAGACTTTTAGGGAAAAGATTACAAAAGAGGATCTCAAAAGAGATTTTAGTGAATAATCTAAAACTAATCCCAATTAATCTGCTGTGTAGTAAATTATGTGTTATGGCTTTTCTAGCATAAGTCTTTGTAAATTCAGTGGTGGAATTTGCTGTGAGCAACTGAGAAGCTCCTGATTATTAAAGTTATCCACCTGGGGTATTTCTGTTGGGCATAGCACAAAGTAATGTTCTGGGAAGTCCGCGCCCTCTCAGGCGCTTAGAATTCTGATGTTATGACTGGCTAGTTTGGTCATTCTGCCAGGCTCAAAAGGAGACCTCCTAGAGGCAGAAGTCTCTCTCTGACTGCTGGCTGAGAAGGACGTGATTTTGAGAAGAAAGGTGCTCCTGAGAGAAATGCGCTCCTGAGAGACACACACTGCTGGAAAAGAGACGCAGGAGACACACATTACTGAGAGGGACACCGAGGGACATGCACTGCTGGGAGAGAGACTGTGAGAGACTGTTGGGTGAGAGATAGAGGGCTGAGAGAAACTGTGTGTTTTTCCTGAATGTGAATTGTAACCTGGTGCTTCCCTAATAAACCCCATAATCTGTGAGTTCTGTGTGGCCACTGCAGTGAATTACTGAACCCAACAGAAAGGTGGTGAGTGCTGTGGGAGGATCGGTTGGTGTCAGGGTTGGTGAAAGGGCTGTAGGGAGTCAGCATGTTTGGCCTTAAAGGAATAGGCCTTGGGCTATTGATGATGATCCTGTTTTCCTTTTGTGGGGTTAGGGGAGCTCAGGAGATGTGCCCTCCCTGCCTCTTAGGCATAATCTTAGATGTAACCTATTGTTGTTGTTGTTATGTGCCCTCAAGTTGGACTCAACTCATAATGACTCCTCCTTGGGTTTCTGAGGCAGTATCACTATGGAAGTAGATAGCCCAACCTACCTTCCATGGAGTGACTGGTGGGTTTGAACCAGCAGCCTTCTGGTTACCAGTCAAGTGCCTTAGGCACAATGCTACCAGAGATCCTAGATGTAACCTGGAGGTTAGAATTTAGTAAAGTTACCAAAGTTTTATTTTAAGCTTCTGTGAAATTGATTCTTACCATTTCAAGATTTTTATAAATTCTGAAGAGCTAATATGGGGAATTGCCACTATTAGGTCTGAGATTGACTGTTGTTGTTGTTTGCCGTCGAGTCGGCCCTGACTCATAGCGACCCCTCTTTGGGTTTTCGAGGCAGTATCACTACGGAAGTAGGATAGCCCAACCTTCCTTCCAAGGAGTGGCTGGTGTATTTGAACCACCATCCTTCTGGTGAGCAGTCAAGTGCCTTAGGCACCATGCTACCAGATTGACTAATCCTCCATTAATTCCCTTTAAGGAATTTTTCCCCACATCTAGCCTCTTTCCCACTGAACATGGATTGAAAAGCAGAGCACATTCCTTTACTTACTTTATAGATACATGCAAACATACACACACACACCTGCAAACGCATCATTCCAACTTCATTGGGTATATAATATATTTTACTAGAGATTTTCAGATATGCAATTTACTCTGATTTAAATTACAATGATTAAAATGATTTCTAATTAAGTTTAGTATTTTAAAGTAGCCCTTTAACCATTTCCACCACTAGAACTCTATGCTCCTGTTATGGTGCATGGATTTCACCTCACTCTCCCCAGCATCTACCAGGGCTCTCTCCTGGTTTGTCCTCTTCTCTTCAGAGAGAAAAGAATTAGTCTGCTTTCAGCTTGACAAGCCTTTACCCACAGACTCAGCCCCAGTCTCCCTCTGTAATCACAGTAGTGTTGTGGAGGCTTTGAAATTAACACTTGAAAAGACAGTCACATTAGGTTCTACACAGAGGCCTTTCTTCTTACTTTCCGTTTTAGTTACAGGTGATGTAATGCCTAAGGCATTTGACTGCTAACCAGAAGGCTGGCAGTTCATACCCACCAGCCACTCCTTGGAAGGAAGGTTGGGCAATCTACTTCCCTAAGTGATACTTGACTTGGAAACCCAAGGAGAGGTCTCTATGAGTCAGGAGCAACTGGATGACAATGAGTTTGAGTATTGAGAAAAATTGTGAAAGGCTAATGTGAACAAATATGACTGTGTGCTCTTCAGTGGAATGCTAGGTGGATCCTTTAGGGTTATCAGAGTCTATAGAATCTGCTACTACTGTGTTTAGATGGGCTATTTTTTGCAACTCCATACACAGGAGCTCTGGTGGTATATTGCCTAAGATTTTTGATTGCTAACCAGAAGACTGGTAGTTCAAACCTACCAACCACTCTTCGGACGGAAGATTGGGTGATCTATTTCCATAGAGATACCTCCTTGGAAATCCAAGGAGGAGTGGCTAATTCGATGGCAA
>NW_006921993.1:56993-58515 GCF_000298275.1 Orycteropus afer afer | reverse complement strand
TCCTTGGGTTTCCGAGGTGATATCAGTAGTGAAGTAGATTGCCCAAACTTCCTTCTGAGGAGTGGCTGGTGGGTTTGAACTGCCAGCCTTCTGGTTGGCAGTCAAGTGCCACCTAGCTATGCTAAACCCCACTTTTAGATATCCCCCTTTGCTCCCCTGATTGTCCTTTAGACAATTATGATTTTGTAACTTTTTAGTTTCTGCTCTAACTGTACAAAAACGTATTTTTACCATTGTCCAACAGAGCAGCCATTTTCATTCTATGAATTTGGACATCTTCCAGATCTGGGCTCTCTCTATCCCCCAATAAACCTCTTTTGCATTTAAGAAGACTCTGCAATGTAGCTTTGTGAAAGGATATAAACCTCCACACAGCTACACTAACATACACACACACACTCAGTCATGAGACACACACATTCACACATACATATGGAGGTATATGTTGTATCTTTCCACTTCCATAAATTATTCTTTCTTCTTTGTCCAGACTGTTAAACCAAAATTAAACAGAAGAATCATTCATTTTCCACTTATTTTCTTTAAACTTTTTTTTTTTAATTTCCATCTTGATCTTTTCTGGAACAACTGAGGGATTAAGGATGGTATCAACTATCAGAAGGCTGGCAGTTCAAACCCACCAGCCACTCCTTGGAAGGAAGATTGGGCAATCTACTTCCATAGAGATAAAACCAAAAACCAAATGCACTGCCATGCAGTAGGTCCCAACTCATAGCGACCCCTCCTTGGGTTTCTGAGGCAGTATCACTACGGAAGTAGATTGCCCAAACTTCCTTCCAAGGAGGAGCTGGTAGGTTTGAATGTCCAACCTTCTAGTTTGTAGTCAAATGTCTTAGGAACTAGGCTACCTGATTGGAAACCCAAGGAGATGTTACTATGAGTCCGAGTCCACTTGAAGGCAGTGAATGAGAGAGTGAGCGTATTAACTACTTAAGTAGAAGTTGTAAAGAACCATGATTAGAACAAAACCCAGAATAAAAGAAATGACTGGCTTTAACAACTAGTTAGTACTGAGGCTTGATCGCTGAGATGTTGCAAGACAATTACTCTAATGGCTACTTTTCGGACAATACTTGAAGATTTCCTCATAAGAAAATAACTTCCAGCACATGAATATCACAAGTTCAATTTAACAAAATGAGAAAGAAGTTATGTAGATATTTAAAAGAACCAGAAGTCTAACGGTTAAAACCCACTAGCCACTCCTCTGAAAGAAAGTTGGGCCATCTACTTCCATAGAGATACAGCCTCGAAAACCCAAGGGGGGCAGTCACTATGAGTCAGATCTGACTCCAGGGCAGTGAATTTGGTTTGGTTTTGACTAAAAACTAGTTAGGTATCTCCCCCCCCCCCATAAATCTTCCCTGTTTATGTTTTCTAGATTATTTATATTTTGGTTACTTTTTTCCATAAAATTCAGTTGCTTGGATTTAAATTGTGTAGTGATTTTAAATAAATGCTTAATGAAAAAATAAATTTCTTATTGCTGCTCTTTTTTTTT
>NW_006921993.1:55259-56148 GCF_000298275.1 Orycteropus afer afer | reverse complement strand
ATACTACTAATACTTACTGCTGTGGAGTCGATTAGACTCATAGAGACCCTTCCTTCTGTTTGCCAGGAGGTATCTCTAAGGGCATATATTGCCCAATCTTCCTTCCGAGGTGTGGCTGATGGGTTTGGACTACCAGCCTTCTGGTTAGCAGTCAAATGACTTAGGCACTACACCACCAAAGCTCTTGAGCTGCTATTGTTGTTATGTGCTTTCGAGTAGGGCCTGACTCATAGGGACCCCTCCTTGGGTTTCTGAGGTGGTATCACTAGGGAACTAAATTGACCAACCTTCTTTCTGAGGAGTGGCTGGTGGGTTTGAATCGCCAGCCTTTTGGTTAGCTGTCAAGTGCCTTAGGCACTATGCCACCAGAGCCCCTGAGCTCCTATATAGCACCCTTATAAATCTGATCTTTGAATATCTGTGAGTGAACAGCTGAGAATGATAACATCAGTAAATTACATGCTGCAGCATTGTACATAGTAAATATTACTATAAATAAAATGTACAAAACAGGACAAAAAAACTGGTACTAAGTGCTGTTCACTGAACACCTTGTAAATTGGGAACTACATGTAATAAAAAGAAAATCAAGGAACAATACATCCTACATAGTATTCTTTAAATAAGTTTATGTCATTAAATATTATTCTTGTTTCCTTTTTATCTGTGCATTTAATACTAAAAAATGAAGTTGCTACCTCAGAGTGAAATGGTCTCAATATTTTACACTTTACATGGTTTCTTGAACTAAATTCATAAAAAGTCAAAGATAATGTTTCTGGATGAATTTTACTTTGAGAATAATGAAACATTGTCTTACTTTGAGATTAAAAGTGTAACTCTTGCCTACTTAGACTAAGGATTAAATGCAGAATATTTAGTCTAACTG
>NW_006921993.1:50422-51494 GCF_000298275.1 Orycteropus afer afer | reverse complement strand
AATAAACCAACATTATCCAGAATCACTGACATTTAGATCATCTTTACAAATCATTATTAAAATATGAGTTCCATGTGCATTAATTGATTTGAATCCTTTCTTTCTAAATATGATAGTAACATGAAATTAAGTGAAATTGAATAAGTTATTATAAGAAAGCACATTTTACAGCTGAATGTAATGCCTTCAAAGTAACTTTTAAGGGAAATTTCCCTAACTGAAAATGATGTGGGTTATAGCAAATGATTTTTTAGTACGATCAATGCAAACTACATCTATATTAAATCCTGATATTTGATTCTGTCTCTTCTTCCATTGGGAGCTCTGGTGGCATGGTGACTAAGGCATTTGGTTGCTAACCAGAAAGCTGACGGTTCAAAGCCACCAACCATTCCTTGGAAGGAAGATTGGGCAATCTACTTCCGTAGAGATATTGCTTCAGATTGAACTTCTTTGCCTCACTATACTCAGATGTAAGCAGGAATGATAACTGTCATTTGGGGCTAACGTTTTGGAGGGCCAATTTGCTCCATATATTTTTTCTTTTCCCTGCCAGAGCTCCTGGCAACATTGCTGATTGCTGCTGCTCCATTAGTCTCTGACTGGTATAATGGTGAGGATGATTCAGAGTAGAGGCTACAGCAGCTTTCTAGGGACTTACAGCATGAAGAAGAACTAAATGTTTGTGGAGTAACTGAGGTGTTATGGTGGTTCATTATGCAAACAAAACAACTGTGCTGATAGACTAAGCTTTTCCTAGAACAGAGTATGTTCTAAACCGAATAATGGAAAATATGGATAGCAATATAACTGTAGTGCTATTTTGACAATGTATTTTTTTTAGAAGCTTCTCTTTTTAAAGTTACTTTGAGGAAACCAAGAAAAGTAAAGAAAATAATTGTATAGTGTGCTAGTATAGATTTGTAACAAAAATGACCTTGGAACTCATTCCTGGATGTATGTCCAGTTTAACAATAAGTGAAGATACTATAAAAATGCAACTGAACATTGTTTGCTAATTGTTATTCCTTATAGAGGTTTGTCTAATATTTGTGTTGTCTCTGGAAATAAT
>NW_006921993.1:48519-49992 GCF_000298275.1 Orycteropus afer afer | reverse complement strand
AAAAAAAAAAAGACAATTCAAATTAATCTACTTTATACTTTTAAAGCTTGCTATAACCTCTTTTTAATTTACACCATTTCTTTTTATATTTTATATGCTGTTGCTGAGTATCTTTTCAAACATACTTTAATGGAAAGGGTGGATAGATAGATGGGTGGATGGATGGATGGATGGATGGATGGATAAGTGAATGCAGTAGTGAATGCAATAACATGACCTCCTTCCTGGAGGAACATATAGTCTAGCAGTGTAAAACAGACACTGGGGAAAAAAAAAAAAATCAATAAATGGTATGGCAGAGACAATTACCAAGTCCTCAAGGAAAAGCTGGATTATACAAAGGAAAATGTGGCATCAGGTTTGGAGGAAGACTCATTAACAACGTGCCATATGCAGATGACACAACCTTGTTTCTTGAAAGCAAAGAGGATTTGAAGCACTTACTGATGAATATCAAAGACTACAACAATGCAACAGTCTTCACAACTGGACCAATATGCAACACCATGATGGAAGGAAAAAAATATTGAAGTTGTCAAGGATTTAATTTCACTTGGATCCACCCATGGAAGCAGCAGTCAAGCAATCAAATGATGAATTGAACTGGACAAATCTGCTACAAAAGATGTCTTAAAGTGCTAAAAAGCAAAGACATCACTTTGAGGAGTAAGGTGCTTGTGATCTAAGCCATGGTATTTACAGTTGCCTTACCTGTATATGAAAGCTGGACAATTAGTAAAGGAGACTGAAGAACAATTGATGCTTTTGAATTGTGGTGTTGGCAAAGAATATTGAATATACCATGGAATGCCAGAAGAATGAATAAATCTGTCTTGGAAGAAGTACACCCAGAATGTTCCTTAGAAGCAAGGATGGGGAGATTTCATCTCACATATTTCAGTCATGTCTTCAAGAGGGACCAGTTTCTGGAGAAAAATATCATGTTTGCTTGGTGGAGGATCAGCAAAAGAGAAGAACACCCTCAGTGAGATGGATGGACACAGGATCGAATATGGCAATGACTATCAGGTGGTTCAGAACCAGGCAGTTTCTCATTCTGTTATACATAGCATCACCATGACTCAGAATTGACGTCATGAGACTTAACAACAACAACAGCAGAAGGAGAATGCTCTAATCCTCCCAGAGTGAGTCTGGGCATGACTTAGTGGCTTCAGCAAAGTGTCACTTTTTTTTTTCTTGTTATCATTAGAGGCTATTGTGTCTGTTGTGACTCAGTGACCCCATGTGACAGAAAGGGCTATAACTGTTACAGGATCAGATCACCAGTTCTTTCTCCTATGGGGTCACTGGGTGATTTTGAACTGCCAAACTTTTATTTAGCAACTGATCATTTCACCTTCAAACCATTAGGGCTCCTTTTCTCCTAGTAGCCTGCAATTATTATGATTATTAACCAAAATACGAGCCTAAATTTCAAAAGCTACATTACACTGCTGCCCTTTCTGACCA
>NW_006921993.1:46339-47659 GCF_000298275.1 Orycteropus afer afer | reverse complement strand
CAGGAGCAGATGGTCAGGTTTTTTCTCCTGTGGATCGGCTCATAAGTTTGAACTGCTGACATTTGCTTAGCAGCAAAGTGTTTAACCAGGGCTCCTTATTCATAACTCTGTATCTTTAAGATTCCCATGTAACTTTAGACCCCCAAATGTGAACACCTTTCTACCACATCAGTATATTTGTCTTTACTGATCTATACATTATACTCTTAAGTCAATCGCTACTTCACTTTCATGTAATGAACCGTCTGTTCATTAAATCAAATTTTCTCTCAGCATTCCCATCACTACAGTTCCTACACACCATTTCTTCTGAAACTATTAAGTGCTTATTGTTGAACTGATGTCACATTTGTTTAAGAACACAGACTGTGGAATTGAATGCTGGTATTTGGGTTTCCTTTGAGATGTCAATAAAACACAGGTAGACAGGTAGGACCAGATACTGTTTCTTTCTGTTGTATATAGGGTCTCTATAAGCTAGATCCAACTCAACAGCAGCTAATAATATTAAGGTTACATGAGGTAAAATAATATAAACGTTTTAGGAAACATTTCTGGCACATTGTAACCACCCAGTAAGTGTTTGTTATTGTTATTTTTTAATCACCATTCATTTTGTTTCTTAACCATAATATTAATACAATTATGAATGTATTTCTTGACTCTTAGTGTAAATTTTTCTAAGGTAATGCCTTACACATGCTTTTTATATTAATAATAGTTAGGAGAAAGTAAATCAGATAGAGGATAGGTTCCCTAACACAGATAGTACTTTTTGGATGAAACTCTACTACGGCTTCTTTATTTATTGATTTGCTTCCTGCACAAATGTGTTTTGGCATTAAATATGCATCTGGAGCAGGATTTTACATGTTATTTTAATATAGTTCTTGTACATGTAACTTCAAATGTGGACACAAACATTATAGGGATTTCTCATCATTTTACTTCAATTTCCTTTCCTATTAACTTCCAAGGAATATGATGATACAGACTCGCTGCCTTCCACTTTATTGCAAATATTGGAAGATGGGATCTGTACCTTTAAAGTATCCAGTGGCGCCCACAATATTTAGCACAGGGCTTGAAAGTACAGATGTTTAGTAGAAGTTTGTCAAAATTATTAAAATTAAAATTCTTAAAACATTGCTTAAAATCTCCCAATCAAAATGACCATCAAGATACCAAAACCAAACCAAACTCACTGCTGTGGATTCTGACCCGACTCATATAGACCCCTCATTGGGTTCTGATGCGGTATCACTAGGGAAGTAGATTGCTCAATCTTCCTTCCCAGGAGTGGCTGATGGGTTTGAACTG
>NW_006921993.1:42389-44649 GCF_000298275.1 Orycteropus afer afer | reverse complement strand
TGGCCGTTATTCAGCAGACTATTGCACATCCCTCATACGTATGGTGGTGCATATGGCTAGTTTTTCAGCAGATGTTTGCACTTTACTTTTACAAGGCCACAAGTAATTGTACCAATATATTATAAAATTGTAACCTCCAGTCTCCTATTATTGCCAAAGATTTCGACCAGCTCCTTAGAGTTTATTGAAAATTCCAGGTGGTTTAAGGTGAACCAGAGGGATTTTAACAAAAGCTACAAGCCTTTTCCATGAAAATACTTTTTTACTATGATGCAGCAGTAGATGTAGCTTATCATAAAGAAAAACAAAATTGCATCAAAGCTTTTGAAAATTTATATAATACTTTAATCCTCCATCTACACATAAGAAATTTGACATGCTAATGTTCAGTTTTAATCTGACTTCCTTAAATCATATGTAAAATGAATAATACTTCAATATATTTTTGGAAAATACATGTATTTGCTAGGGAATTGTTCTCTGTTACATAAATCTCTGAATATTTTCTATATCAGTGTTAGTTCCCAATGCCAACAGCTAAGTTAATTTCACTTGTGATATAATGATTTATTTGTAATTAAATATCATATGGCCAATTATACAGAATACTGTATTGATATAATGATGGAGAAATAAAACATTATGACATATAAGTATTGTTATCTTAATTTTAATTTTACTCAAGCTTCATTTTACTTGAATATAGTGACTGACACATAATGCCTACTTCTTAGCTTAAAATTTAAGGAGAAAGATAAAGATCAAGAAATCAGTGAAAATCTGAACAAAGTATCACTTATAAAGTTAAATATGGCATGTTACATGAACAGAATTCATTTTATTCCTTCCTACAATGTCATTAAATTGGCCCTAAAGAAATAAGAGAGTTAAGAAGGAGAGGAGAGGAGCTGACACAAGCTGAGAGACATCAGCAAATGTTTGAAGGTGAAAAGTGAATGGATATGTGTGTACATATTAACATAAAGAGAACACTAGAATCTACCTGGCTATTGAGATAAGGGGAGGTTCTAGGTGGTGCAAATGTTTAACATGCCTGTCTGCTAACTGAAAGTTTGGAGGTTTGGAGGTTTGAGGTTTTAGTGCATCCAAAGGCACTTCAGAAAAAAGACCTGGCACTCTGAAAAATCTGTCATTGAAAATCCTGTGGAGCACAGTTCTGTTCTGATCCACATGAGACTGCCATTAGTCAGAATCAACTTGACAGTAAGTGGTTTTATTGAGTTAAACAAATTAATTTGCATCTGAACCTCAGATAGATTCAGAATTGAAGACAGGAAAAATTTCTGAAGATTAAAGTATGGTGCTAAATATATATATACATATATTTAATATGAATGATAAGCTGCTAGAACTCCAAATGCTCTCCTTACCCAAGGGCAAATGGGTAATATAATCTCCCCAAGAAGTAAACAGGACATGTATTATATGAGAACAAAGTTCACTAGAGGGAATCCAGTCTTGTGAATAACAGACAGAGATCTCATACTGGAAATCACACCAATGAAAGAAACTTACTTAATGAACAGTAAGATCCCTTAGTTCTTTATGCAGTTAAGCTCAAAGTCTAAGAGCAAGCAGGCATGCTTCCTCCATCCTCTCTCACTCAGAGAATGGTATGTTTTCTCTGAAGAGACTGACACGTTTCAGAGAAAAGACATGACATAATACTGTGGGGTGATGGGAAATTGTTCTCCATTCCCATTAAAGGATTGTGTTCCTACACAATCCCTCACTTGAAACAGAGATATCAGGTTGTTATTAGTGCATCATTCTTAAATATAAATACACATCTATGATGACCCAGGTGTAAGGAAAGAATTTTACAGGACTGAGAGTAGTCAACACAAAGAAACTTAGAAAAGAAGTTTGGAGGAATCAGGCAATATACAGATTAGAAGGAAAGAAATCAATATGGTCAATAACAGAAATGTCAGAAAGTGCACTAAACCTATAAAATAATAACGAAATGTTATTTAAACGAAGACATTCCACAAACAAGAAACACTCATAGAAATAAACACACACACACACACACACATATATACATACATACATATATACATATATATATATATAATATATATATAGAATATGTAGTAATAATAAGAGAATACTCATTTGAAAGTAAAGTTGAGGACTGTTCCAGTGAGTAGAGGAAAAAGATAAAGTTGATAACAAGTAAGACAGGGTCAATACTGAAAGTTCCAAAAAGAGAAGACTGGGAATTGGGAGAGGAAAG
>NW_006921993.1:37368-39379 GCF_000298275.1 Orycteropus afer afer | reverse complement strand
CTTCCTTCCATGGAGCAGCTGATAGATTTGAACCACTGACCTTCTGGTTTGCAGTCAAGTCCCTTATTCACTATACCACCAGAACTCCTTAGACTTACTTTCTAAACTTATGATCCTTTGACTGATGATACTGAGCTTCTCCCTTGCCTTTTTTGACAGATGTAGTCAATCTGATTCCTGTGTATCCCATTAGGAGAGGACCACATGCATAGTTTCTGTTTATGTTGTTGAAAAATTGTACTTCCAATGAATAAGTTATTGATCTTGCAAAATTCTATCATGTGACCTCCAGTGTCTTTTCTATCATCAAATCCATATTTTCTAACTACAGATGATTTTATATTGTTTTTAACTTTCACATTCTAATCACCAGTAATCAATCAATCTTGATTGCATATTTGGTCAATTTTAAAAGGCAGAAGTTGGTTCGTGCATAAATTTGAATAATAGTAATATTAACTTGTCTTCCTTGATGTTGTTTATGTTGTTCGGTGCTGTCAAGTCAGCTCCTACTCACAGTGACCCTATGTACAATAAAATGAAACACTCCCCTGTCCTGAGCCAGTCTCACAATCCTTGCTATACCTGAGCTCATCACTGAAGCCACTCTGTCAATACATCTTGTTGAGGGTCTTTCCCTTTTTCACTGGGCCTTCACTTTACCAAGTATGATATCCTTCTCCAGGAAATGGTCCTTACTGACAACTTGAACAAAGTAGGTGAGATGAAGTCTGGACATTCTCACTTCCAAGGAACATTCCAGGTGCATTTCTTCCAAAACAGATATATTAGTTCTCCTGGCAGTCCATGGACTTTCAGTATTCTTTGCTAACACCACAACTCAAAAGCAGCTACTCTTCTTTGGTCTTCCTTAGTCATTGTCCAGAATTGACATGTGTATAAGGCTATTGAAAATACCGTGGTTTGGGTTAAGCATACATTAGGTTTCTGTTAGCATAGTGCCTAAGGCACTTGACTGCTAACCAGAAGGCTGGAGGTTCAAACTCACCAGACATTCCTTGGAAGGAAGGTTGGGGAATATACTTTCGTAATGATATTGCCTTGGAAACCCAAGGAGGGGTTGCTATGAGTTTGGTCCAACTCAAAGTCATGTAACAACAACAACAACAGTCTTCAAAGAGACATCTTTGTTTTACAGCACTTTAAAGAGGTCTTTTGCAACTGGCAATCT
This sequence comes from Orycteropus afer afer, assembly GCF_000298275.1. Lineage (NCBI taxonomy): Eukaryota > Metazoa > Chordata > Mammalia > Tubulidentata > Orycteropodidae > Orycteropus > Orycteropus afer. The sequence goes on along the minus strand of NW_006921993.1, from coordinate 38,187 downwards.
ATTTCTGTAGAGATAACACCTCTCGGAAACCCAAGGAGGGGTCACTATGGGTCAGAAACAACTCAGCAGCAGTTAGTTAGTGTGGTTTATACAGTCTCTGGTTTCTTGACTGCTGCTTCCATGAGTGTTGATTGTGGATGCAAGTAATATGAAATCTTTAACAACTTCAAACCTTTCTCCATTTATCATGATGTTGCTTATTGATACAGTTGTGAGATTTTTTTTCCTTATATTGAGGTGTAATCCATACTGTAGACTGTATTTTTTAGCCTCCATCAGTATATGGTTCAAGTCATCTTCACTTTCAGAAAGCCAGGCTGTTTTGTCTGAATATCACAAGTTGTTTTTGAGTCAATCTCCAATCCTGAGGCCACATTCTTCTTGATACAATCCAGCTTCTTGGATTCTTTGCTCATCATACAATTTGAATTAACATCATGAAAACATACAGCCCTGACACACATCTTATTTTAAGCCACTAGGTATATCCTTGTTCTGTTCAAACATCAGCCTCCTTGTCTACATGCAGGTTCCTCATGAGCACAATTAAGTGTTCTGGAAATCCTATTCTCCATAATTTGTCATGGAGAATAAATTATATCCATAATTTGTTATGATCCACACAGTCAAATGCTTTTGCATAAGCAATGAAGCACATGTAAACATCTTTCTGATATTTTTTGCTTTCATTCAAGATCCATCTAACATCAGCTATGATATCCCTCATTCCACTTCTTCTGAATCCAGGTTGCTTTCCTGGAAGTTCCCTGTCAATATACTGCTACAACTACTTTGGAATTATTTTCTGCAAGATTTTAC
>NW_006921993.1:32928-36203 GCF_000298275.1 Orycteropus afer afer | reverse complement strand
TATTTGCATTCCAATTGTCAGTGATAACCAGCACATCTTGATTGCATATTCAGTCAATTTCAGACTGCAGAAGTTGGCAAAAATCTTGAATTTCCTCATCTTTGGCTGTGGTGGTTGGTGCATAAAATGGAATAATACTAGTATGAACTAGTCTTCCTTGTAGGTGTATGGATATTATCCTATCACTGACAGCATTATACTTCAGGATAGATGTTTATACATTCTTTGTGATGATAAATGCCTCACCATTCTGCTTCAATTTGTCATTCCCAGCATAGTAGATCAGATGATTGTGTGATTCAGAATGGCCAAACCAGTCCATTTCAGATCACTAATGCCTAGGATATTAATCTTTATGCATTCCATCTAATTTTTGACAACTTCCAGTTATCCTAGATTCACACTTCATACATTCCATGTTCTGATTATTAATGGATGCTTGCATCTCTTTCTCCTCAATTTGAATTGTGCCACATCAGCAAAGGAAGGTCCCAAAAGCTTTACTTTTTTCCTTATTCTTAAGGTCCATTCTACTCTGTTGAGGCAGCTCTTTGCTAGTCATATTTTGAGTGTTTTTTTTGACCCAAGGGCCTTATCTTTTGGTGTCTTATTGGACAATATTTCAGGGCTATTCATAAAGTTGTCCAGTAATATATCAGACAATGTTTCACTGCTATTCATAAGGATTTCCCTCGCCAGTTCTTTTGAGAAGTGGATGGCCTCTTCCTTCTTCTGAGTCTGTCTCAGTCTCGAAGTGCCGCTGAAACCTGTCCACCATGGGCAACTCTGCTAGTGTTTGAAACACCAGTGGCACAGCCTCTAACTTCAAAGCAACACACAGGCCACCACAGTATGATAAACTGGCAGACAAGTTCGTCTCTCTTAGTTGTTCCAAAACACTCTGTCCACTTCCTGGCCTTCTCCCTACCTGTTCTGGCCATCAGCCCTGGCTCCCACTTCCTGCCTTGGTGGCTCTCTCTCTCTTTACTTGTGTCGAGTCATCTTCCAATTTTCCTAGATTCATGCTTCCTAAATTCTCTATTCCATTATTAATCAGTATTTTTCTGTTTCTTTCCATTTTGAGTCTTGCTACATCAGAAAATGAAGGTCTCAAAAGCTTTACTCGAGCTACATCGTTAAGATCAACTCTACTTTAAGGAGGCAGCCCTTCCCCAGTCATATTTTGACTGCCTTCTGACCTAAGGGGCTAATTTTCTGACACTATATCAGACAATGTTTCAGGGTCATTCATAAAATTTTCCATTAATATATCAGACAGCATTTGACTTCTACTCAAAAGGTTTTCATCGTCCAATACTTTGAGAAGTGGATAGTGCCTTCCTTCTTCTGAGTCTGTTTTAGTCTGGAAGCTCTGCTAAAACCTGTGCAGTATGGGTGACCTGGCTTGTAGTTGAAATTCCATTGGCTAGCCTCCAACCTCACAATAGCATGTAAGCTATCACCGTATGACAAAGTGACATACAAGTGGTGGGTCTTCCTTGTAGGCATATGGATATTATCCTACCACTGACAACATTGTACTTCACGATAGACCTTGTAACATTCTTTTTGACGATGAAGGTGGTGTCATTCCTGTTTAACTGATCAATCCTGGTATAATAGAGCACATCATTGACTGATTCAAAATGTCTAATAGCAGTCATATTAGGCTCACTAATGCCTAAGTTATTGACTTTTGGGTATTCCATTTAGTTTCCGACAACTTTCAATTTTCCTACATTCATATTTTATATAATATATGTTCTGATTATTATTGGATGTTTGCAGTTGTTTTTTTTTTTTTTTTTTTTGAATCATCCCACATCAGCAAATGGAGGTCCTGAAATCTTTAGTCCATTCACATCCTCTACTTTGAGGAGACAGCTCTTCCCCAGTTGAATTTTCAGTATCTTCCAAACTGAGAGACTCATTTTCAGACACTATGTCAGACAGTGTATCAGGCTATCCATAAAGTTTTCCAGTAAAATATCAGACAGCTTATCACCACTATCCATAAGATTCCTTCCTTCTTCCCAATCTGTCTTAGTCTGGAAGCTCTACTGAAATTTGTCTGCCATGGGTGACCTTGCTGGAATTTGAAATACCTCCATAAAAGGCATAACTTCCAGCCTCATAACAACATACAAGCCACCACAGTATGACAATCTGACATATGACACACTGCTGGTGGGACTGTAAAGTAATAAAACCACTGTGGAAAACAGTATGACAATTCTTTAAAAAGTTGGAAATAGAAATGCCATTTTATCTTGTAACCCATTCCTAGGTACATATCCTAAAGAAGTGAGAGCCAATAACAAATTAATATATGCACACTCATGTTCATTGCAGCATTATTCACAATAGTAAAAAGATGGAAACAACCTAAGTATCCATCAATGGATGAATGAATAATCAAACTATGGTACGTACATACAATGTAATACTATGCTACACTAAAGAATAATGTAGAATCTGAAAAAAAAACAAAAACACGCCTCATAACATCATAACATTGGTGAAGCTGGAGGACTTTATGCTGAGTGAAATAAGTCAATCACAGAAGGCGAAATACTGAAGTAATACACTATTATAAAAAGTCAAGGAAAGGTTTACATGTGGAAGGACTTTTTGTGTGTGTGTGTGTGGTTACTAGGGATTGGTTGGTTGGGGATGGGAAATTGTTAGACAGGTAAGAGAAAAGTATTGATTTGGATGAAGGAAAAGGCAATATATTAAAAGAAAATGACCAACACTATAACACTAAGGAAAAGGAAGACACAGAGAGATACACAAGAGATACAGACAACAAAGATAAACAGTTTTACATACACAATACTTCTTTATCAGTAATAACAAACATTAATCTATGGGTTGATGCATAGGTACCAAAACCAAAACCAAACTCATTGCTGTTGAGTCAGATCCTACTCCTAACAACCCCTCCTTGGGTTTCTGAGGCAGTATCACCTCGGAAGCAGATTGTCCAATCTTCCTTCCAAGGAATGGCTGGGTGGTGAGTTTGAACAAGCAGACTTTTCTTAGCAGTCAAATACCTTAGGCATTATACCAGCAGAGCTCCTTTGCATAGGTAGACAAGCTAAACGATTAGGTATAACTAGGCATATATCTACCATATACAACTCTGGCAGATGATATCTCTACACATATATTTGTATGTGCTGTAAGAATGGCCAAACACATATAAGATAGCTAACAGGGAAAAGCTATGATAACTTCTTAGGCATAGTCATACATCCCTAGTAAGTGAGTCA
>NW_006921993.1:30477-32163 GCF_000298275.1 Orycteropus afer afer | reverse complement strand
AAAAAAAAAGAAAAGAAAAAAGAATTCTTTGATGTTGCAAAGCAAAACCCTTTAAACACCCATCTTGTTTTCAGAACTTACCTTTCATTTTTTTTTTTTTTTTTAAGTCTGTCTATTAGCTAAAGATATTGATGTTCTCCCTCACCATGTCTATCACTGGGACAAGGCAAAGTAAACCCTTGACATTCCTCTTATTGTTTTATCCTCCCTAAAATCTTTACAATTTTGAACCATATATTAATTCTCCTGATATTTCTCCTTTTCTTTCCACCTTTCTCAACACTGTCTTTCATTAACTAAAGATTTTAAGAGTTGGATCACTGTCTCTTTATCCTCTATTATTCTTGTCATCTTCTTAGATTTATAAATCTTTGTCCTCCATATTTCAATGATCTTTTCTTCCATCCCAATTTGGCCAACTATTTCCATATCTAGGTACTTTCATTGCTAATAACTGTTCTACTCCTGAAGCAGAGATTTCAAAACTTGACTCTGGCTAAAAGAGCACAAAACTGAAGTCTGATTTTAAACCTTCCTTCAATTATGTCAAGAGTTATTTTCCAGAATATAACTGATAAACTCTATAATGGGATGGTTTCTGGCAATTTTGGTAGTGATTTTGGAATCAAGCACAGATTTTATAACAACAAAGGAGATTGTAGAGCTTTTTACTCTATATATACAGCATAGATTTTATTTAGTTTAATGCTCAAAATTATTTTGATTTCATGGTTGCTACTTTTCTAAGAAAACATTACATAGATACACTGTGGTTGAGAGTAAGTTAGAGTCATCATCGCTCTTCGAGGTTGAGAAGAATGAATAAAATGAGAAATCATGCTATACTTGAACAAATTACATTCTTCTAGTGCCTATTTTTTTAAGCCCTAAGAAACAAAAATTAGATGTTTTAGTTCATTATAATTGGATTTTTTCATCACTTCCACATTAAGCAAGGTAGAGATAAAACATATAAAATTTGATGGAATCATTTTAAGACAAGAGAATCTGTTATGCTAAGAGCCTGTAAGTATTCAGAAAATCATTTCAGTTTATACATCATCAAAGTTTTCCAGTCTTTGTATTATTTATATGTTTAAACCTTGACTTTCATGTTAATTTACCTCATTCATTAAATTCAGTAACACAAATAAGTGTTATCCTGAAAATACATACTTCATTAAATAAAACTATTCTGAAGGCTGTTTATGCTCATATTACAAATTCATGAAAACAGGGGCTATAGATTGAAGTGTCAGTTCCTCACAACTATAGAAACCTACACTTTTTTTTTTAATGCAAAATTGCAGTAGAAAGCTTGGGAAGCATCAAAAATGCTCTAAACAAAAGTTCATCTTCATATTATATATTTGAATTGATAGGCTACAGAATGAAACGAACATATTTCTGCCATTAAAGTTGATATAAGTAGCTCTATAAATTCCATATCATTCTTCACTACTTGCTATGATAATGTATGTGTTCTTCACTGATCAATTTGTAATTTTGGATATGGTATCTCAGGTTAGCATAAAAGCATTAGTTAAAGTTTATATAGTGCTTTATTGTCACAAATGTACTTTGTTGGTCTGGTAGCCTAGTGCCTAAGGCATTAGACTGCTAACCAGAAGGCTGGCAGTTCAAACTCACCAGCCACTCCTTGGAAAGAAGTTTAGGCAATCTACT
>NW_006921993.1:25169-30337 GCF_000298275.1 Orycteropus afer afer | reverse complement strand
TGACTCATAGTGACCCTCATAGGATTTCTAAGACTGTAAATCTTTACAGAAGTAGGTGTTTCATCTTCCTTTAATGGAGCAGCTAGAGGATTTGAACTGTTGACCTTCTGGTTAGCAACCAAATGCCTTACCTGCTGCACCACCAGAACTCCCCAAAATAGCCTTATTTTATAAAATCAACATGCTAAAGTAATGAAAAGGAATTATGTAAAATAAACTGTTATAAAAATGATAATAACTACCCAAATTTAACATTATAGGATTAAAATTAAATAATAAACATATACTACAGTGTACAGCACTATTAGATATAATGAAGAATGACTCAAGTTCTATCATTAATTCTTTAGATATGTATTACTTATTATCTGATACTAATTTTCTAATTTTTACTTCTATCAGTCTTGGCAGAAAACTAAATATAGACAGCTTTTGAAAATGGTAGCATAATTTATTCAAGCCATTTAAATATGATTTCATAAAACACCTCCCTTTCTCTATAATTTTGAATAGACATTACTGAATATGATTTTTAGCATAATTTTTTCTGAAGACATTTTTAGTTAGTATTTGGAAATTGAAGCTCATTGTAGCTCAAAGGGCATTGATGTCTCTGAATAAGCCTCTAACAGATTTTACATCCATGATAAAGCCAAGAGCATATTTATCCATCTTCATAATCAAGTGTAGGCTAAAATTTGATGGGTGTGCCATATGCCTGCATAAATGGTGCTTTCATCCCTTACATCTGTTCCTATTAATAATAATAATAATTTTTAAACACTGATTTTCATCCATAAGAGTATTACAAATGCCAAATAATTAATCACTTAAGTGCTTATTTTTGTATTGATAATTAAACAGACTTTTTTTTACAGGCAACGCTTTCAGAGAAAAACTTAGAAGATGGAATCATATTGAGTCTGATTTTCTACCAATCACTTGAGAATAAGATTTCCATGCAAAGGGGGAGGAGCATCCTCAACAGGCATATTTCTGAAAATTACTTCTGCAGAAAAATATTGTCTCAATACTGAGAAATGCTATGTAACTTAGTGCTAGTTTTGAGAATTACAGATTACTATTTGTGGACCCAGGACATCATAAACATAGTTGTCTATTGAATTCTTTCTTTTTCTTTTTTTTTTGCATAAACTACTTCCTTTTTATTAGTCTTATTTGAAAGGACATTTGAGAATGATTCAATTAATTTTATATGACATTCCAATGTAATGGAAGTTTATCATTGTCTGTATACTCTTTTTAACCTGGCTACATGATCTTCTCTATACAGTAGCACTCTCAGGTTTTTTGTGGTGTGTTTGTTCTGTAGATATAGTGCTGAATTCTATTCAAGATTAATTTTAAGAAAATTATTATGAAATCAAAACAAAATAAAAGTTGATTCCCTGCTGTCATTGGCCTACCACTAATGATTCACTCTTAAACACTAAATTCTTTAGCACCAGTGTTTATAATGGAAGGCACTTTTCCAGTCTGAGTGGGACAGTCTTCTAGCTAGTGGATAAGGCGCTTGTTGCTAACTGGAAGGTCAGCAGTTCAAATCCATAAGTTGCTCTGCTGAAGGAAGACAAGGCAATCTACTTCCATAAAGATTTACAGTCTTGGAAACCCAGTGGGGGTCGCTATGAGTCAGAAATAACTGGATGGCAGTGTGTTGGGTTTTGTTTTTGGTAAAGTAAGTCATTCTTGATTCCATTCCCAACTTGTTTATATATTTATTGCCCATTATTATTATTTTTTAATAATTATTAGCATCTCTTCAAAATGACTATGCTTGTAGGACTAATATCCCATAATCTCCTGGTACTTTGTACATGGTATTTTGATGTACATGGTATTCAGTAAATATTATCAAATGACTGATACAGAGTCTTTAAATACTTTCTGGAGGAATGTGGGTACAGCAGCCACTTTCTTTAGATCACTGTTTGACATTGAACACATAAAATTGTTGGGAGTATTCAAGTTACCACAAAATAATAGAAACTGTCTTCTATAAGCTAATGAACACGTAATAATATTTGCTGTTGACTTATGGATCAATTTCTACACTTTGTAAATAGAAAAATAAAGAATTGAAAACGGAGAACTTTTCTTAGCAATAAAGATCTCAAGTGTGTTCTTTAATTTTACAGATATTAGCAATATTCATAATATGATAAACACAAGTAAAAAGCAGAATTACTTATTGGAGGAAAAGTTCAATAGCACATAGTAGGAACACAATAAATATTTGTTTAACGCATACATGAATGGGTGATCACACAAACAAAACAAACCCACTGCCATCAAGTGGATGCTGACTCATAACGACTCTTACTGAGTTTCCAAGGCAGTAAATATTTACTGATGTGATTGCCCTGTATTCCTTCCATGGAGAAGCTGGTGTCTTTGAACTGCCAACCTCCTGGCTAGTAGTCAAATGCCTTAGGCACTATGTCACCAGAGCTCCTTGAATGGGTGATCAAGATGGGGGAAAAATGATAAAAGTCATAATGTAGGAGTTGATACATAGTTTGTAGTTGATGCTTTCTTCTATCAGAGACCTTCCTCTATTTCATGCACAGATTTATTCTGCCCTACTAATTTTTAGTAAGATTAACTTTACAGAAAGTTTGGAGTATTTATTGCTGTGGTTGGAAACTTTAATTTATGTGGATTCCTTTGCTTCCTATGTATCTATAGTATGAAACCTTGAATTTTTAGCTAGGTAACTAAATAACTTCAGTGCAAAATTAAGTGCATAGTGTATAATTAGCCATAGTATCAATGATCATTTAGAAAATTATGTCTTTTTACTTGAATGCAATAATGCAAAATAAATGACTATTACTCCTTGAAAATATGTTTCAGTATCATTATCCCTGGACAACAGTTTACGAACATTAAGTTTGTTAAATATTCAGACTCACCAATATCCAAAGCACCTTTCAAAGAGTTTTTGAACCAAATGTTCAGAAAAATTGAGGTCATGGCAACTGATCAATTGGATTGCTATTTTGAGAGCAAAACCAGACTGTGCAAATTCTGTGACAGAAAAACACCTGAAGGAGATTCTAATCTCATGATAATAGACACCTGAGAAAGTACTTAAGGATGTTAAAGGCCAAGATTTAGAGAACAGGATGCAACCTGATTGCTTATCTTTTATCTCTGACATCTATAGTCTAATTTTGATGCTATTAGATAAATATACTCTGTAGTACAACAATTGCATGATTTTAGGGGTATCAATAAGTGGGTTTTATAATTGTGGAACAAGAGTATATAACATAAATTCTAAGACAGTAGAAAATATGATCTGGATTTATGTGAGGTATAATTTTTTTTTAGTAATTAAATTTTTTAATTAGATAAGGCAATTAAAAGATAAATTCATTTTTTTTTCAAATAAAATAATGTGAAAATACAGTGTTATGAAAATCAATAGGAAAGGAATGGAATTACAGCTTTTTGTCCAAGGAATTGTCAGAAAATAGTGGCTGGCCTGAGGTGATTCTTTGTTTTCCCATTTCCTCACCAGTGAACTGGAGCTAATAATAAAATATCTACATAGGATTGTTGTGAAGATTGAGATAATATATGTACATTTTAATACAGAATGTAGGCTATGTGAAGTGCTTAATTCAAAAGTTATTTCTACTAATATAATTATGCATAAATACAGAATACAACTTGAGAAGAAGTTTTTTGTTTGTTTTTTGATGTCCATTTTTAGACAACTTTTTATTTTGATTTGGGTGAAACTTTTCAAAGCAGATTCATTTTGCATTCAATAGTTCATACATATTTTGTTTTGTGACATTGGTTATATTCTCCACAGTAACATTTCATCTCTACCATTTTTTGAAATTTTAACAAAAATCTGACTATTAGCAATCATGTCTAAACTGATATAATATTATAGAAATTAGACCCAGTGCTCAGAGGATGCTAACATACAAATCTACACCACAGTAGAGAGGTGTTAATTGTGGTACAAATGGTTAAGCTCTCAGTTACTAGCTGAGAGGTTGACAGTTCTAACCCATCCAGAGGTGTCTTGGAAAAAGACCTGGAGATTTGCTTCTGAATGGTCACAGCCTAGAAAAATCGATGGAATAGTTTTATTCTGCATACATGGTGTAGCTATGAGTCAGAAGTGAATCTACAGCACCTAAAAACAATTACAACATAGAGTGATATGTGTAAAGAAATACCACAAAAATAAAATCCCCACAATAAACCTATTGGAAGATTTCCTGTGGAAGTTAAATATTTGACATCATTTATATGAAATACAAGAACAGGAAAAGCTAATTTATAAAGATAGAAGTAAAAAATGTTGATTATTGATGCAAATGAAGCTGAAAGGTACTTCATAAAATGATGAAAATATTGAATAATTTGATCTGGGTTGTGGTTACATGAGTATGGGTATGAATATATATATATATATGGGGGGGCTTATAGATGAATGAGTGGGGGTGTAAAGATTTATTGTGCTGTATGCTCAAGATTTGTATATATTACTGTATGCAAATTTTATCATTTTTTTAATTTTTATGGTGATTTGGGTGAAAGTGTACAGAGCAAATTCACTTTCCATACAGCAACTCACATACATTTTGTCTTATGACATTGACTACAACTTACCACACTGCAACAGTTCCCCTCCCACTTCCTCCCCATAGTTACCTCTTCCTTGTGTCCTTTCCTCCCATGCATTTCTGCCCCCAGAGCTGTCTCCCTCTGAATACATGGTCCTTCTGTTCTCCAATGATTGATCTCTCCAAGAAGTGTATCTACTTATTATAAATATTCAGGCTGCCTTTCATTCAGCTTGAAGCCACAAATTGTTCATATTATTGTTATGTGCCATGAAGTCATGACTCCTCCTTGGGTTTCTTAGGTGGTGTCACTATGGAAGTAGATTGCTCATCCTTCCTTCTGAGGGGTGGCTGGTGGGTTTGAACCGTCAGCCTTCTGGTTAGCAATCAAGTGCCTTAGGCACTACACCACCAGAGCTCCTGGAAGCCACAGGAGTGGGTTCAATTCCAGAAATAAAGGGTAACTAGAGACAATAATCTCAGTGGTTCCATCAGGCTCTATCAGACCAGCAAACCTGATCCTTTTTTTTTTTTTTAATGGTTTTGACTTTTTTT
>NW_006921993.1:22806-24344 GCF_000298275.1 Orycteropus afer afer | reverse complement strand
CCACATTATGTGGTGTTTTGCTGATTCTATGTTATTCTTTGGGGTTACATAGTATTCAATTGTGTGTATGCATCATAGTTTGGTTATCCTTTCTTCTGTTGATGGGCACCTAGGTTGTTTCCATTTTTTCGTGATTGTAAACAGTGCTGCGATGAACATGGGTGTACATATGTTTGTTTTTGTCATGTCTTTCACTTCTTTAAGATATATACCTACTAATAGGATTGCTTGGTCAAATGGTATTTCTAATTCCAACTTTTAAAGGAATTGCCATACTGTTTTCCACTGTGGTTGTATCATTTCACAATCCCACCAGCAGTCTATGATAATCCCAATCTCTCCACATCCTTGCCAGCATTTGTTATTTTCTGTCTTGTTAAACTTTGCTACCAGTGCTGGGGCAAGATGGTATCTCATTGTTGTTTTGATTTGCATCTCTCTAATGGCTAATGATCATGAGCATTTTTTCATATGGTTATTGGCATATAAATATTCTCTTTAGTGAAGTGTCTTCTGCCCATTTTTAATTGGATTATATGTCTTTTTTTTGTTGAGGTGTTAGAGTTTTCTATAAATTCTAGAGATAAGTCCCTTGTCAGATATGTCATTGCCAAATATTTTTTCCCAATCTGTAGGAGCTCTTTTGACTCTTTTGGAGAAGTCTTTGGAAGCACATAAATATTTAATTTTGAGAAGGTTTGAGAGGAAGTTTTGCTATCAGGAATATTTCTCTCCTTTTCCACAGATATTCCACAGATGAAAGTCATCTCAACATTGTTACCTTTCTCCCTTATGTGAAAGAAAATGCTATTTTAAAATGTAACAACTCTTGGGGATACAAGACAGCAGCATATTCACTATTTGTAGTGAATGCATTACTCAAATCTTTTCCCATTAACAGCAACTTAGAGCATGTTTTGTTTTTGGAGTTTAAATGAAAGGTTGAGATACTAATGAAGTCAAGCAGTGCTAATTGTAGTCGAGAATTTTGGAATATGTTGATAGCATACTGTCACTTGGTAGGTATGAGTCAGTGATGAAAGGACAGAAATCATAAAAGGAGACATTTAAAATGTCTGATTTTTCCAAAGGAAGAAAAATAAATGACTATTCCAAAGACTTATAAAATAGAAGTAAGTCCAAGATAGCAGTAACAATGACCAAAATTAAACAGATTTTTGTTTTCCTCTGTTCATTTTCCTTTGCAGTGTATTAGAATGTTAGCAAAATAAAAATGCTGTATCATCAATGTAGATGTGAGGTGGACAGCAAAACTAGGGCACGTGTTATGATGGAATAAAATAAATATTTTCAAACCTAATAAAAGAAGTTTTTTTTTTTTTAAAGAGACTCAAATAGTTATAAAACCTAAATCAAGTGACGTGGGGATTTTTTTTTTAAATTTCATTCTAGTAGTCACTATAACTAATATTAAGGAGTTCTGGTTGCGTAGTGCCTAAAGCATTTGAATCCTAACCATAAGGTTGGTGATTCAAAGCCACCAACCACTCTGTGGAAAGCAGATAGGGCAATCTACT
>NW_006921993.1:14736-21976 GCF_000298275.1 Orycteropus afer afer | reverse complement strand
CCCCAAAACCTCTAGATTCCTTTGATAAATTATTTAAAAGGTAAAGTTAATTTTTAAAACAGATTTTGTATTGGTAAACTTTTTTTTTCATACTGTTATTGAAGTAATGCTGAGCAAACAATTACAATGTGGTTTCTTTAGCTTAATATGTATGTGATTATTTAGCATAGTGAACAATGCAAAAATATGGGTAATAAGAAAAATTCCCAATGTTTTATATTTGATATTTTACTTACTTCCCAAATTTCTAAGGTCAAAGTGAATTGACCAAAGAGTCTATTCAAAACAAAACTCACTGCCATTGATTTTGATCCGATTCATAGAGACCCCTCCCTCCTTGGGTTTCTGAGGTGGTATCACTATGGAAGTAGATTGCCCAACCTTCCTTCCAAGGAGTGGCTGGTGGGTTTGAACCATCACCCTTCTGGTTAGCAGTCAAATGTCTTAGGCACTACGCCACCTGAGTTCCTAGAGAATCCATTAGAGATTGGGTTTTGTGCACTTGTCCTTGTGAGTGAGAGTAAAAATAAGAGGCAAGTGTTGACTTAATTGCAGAAAGTGTAGGATTCCCTGGTAAAGAGAACTTAAGACTTAGACAGACTGGGCCCAAGGAAGCATCCAAATCATTTTTCCCTGCAATAAAGACAAACAAGGCCTGACCATACCCCACCACAGGTCCTAGCTGCAAAGATAAGGAAGAACAGAGAGCAGAGAGCAGAAGAATTGCATAGGCTCCTCAGAAAACCTACCCTAACTGACCTTCTCTAGTCTCTGGAGAGTAGAAGAGCAAGGGCTATCTATCATTTTTGTGGGAACACAACCAGGTCAATGCAGTCAGAGAGCCCATGCTTATTGCTTTCATGCTGAGTATCTCTGTCCCAAAGTAAATGAGATATTTATTATCCAATAAATGCTAGATACACAGAATAGGTCAATTGCCCTTCTTTCCACAGGAAACACTCAGTGTGCCTAAGTAGAGGACAAACTCCCTTTAGGATTAGTAATGGCAAGATAATATTCTTAAAACTACTTTTAAAGTTTTTTTTTAAGTTTTATGTTGTATTATTATTATTATTTTTTTAATTCAGAAAAAGACACCTAACTAAAATGTAAGTGACTGGATCAATGATTTATTTTTTGACCACTATAAGAAAATTATGTTAATAGTGTTTTAAATAATTTAGTAAAAAATGGTCATAGTACAGTTTGAAGAACATATGATAACCAAAATCTTTATATCTAGTGTTGAATTTAAATGCTATCCAATATAATTTGCTATAATTCACCTGCATTATTTCACAACCTCCCATTCACAGCTATACAATAGCATAGCATGTCAGTGCAGGCAGACACTGAAAAGGTAAGGTTAACAGGTGACTTACACACACACACACATTGAAACAAAACAAAACACAGAGGAGAATATAGACAGCTACAAGTCTGTTCATTAAAATGTTTCAAAGAGACACTCTGACAGCACTGGATGAAGAAAGCATTGCAATCAAGACCTGGTAAACAAGGGCAGCATAACAGAAAGTGCTGATGTGTGAGTAATAGCAATACGGTGGCTCAGCAGAAATTAACACAATGTTCTTGCCAAAGGATGAAAGGTTTAACCTTACACAAAACACGCACCTTTAAGCAGTAACATAGGAGATATGGCCACTAATTTAGAAAGAGAGAAAGAAGAGAGGATTTCTTTGAAAACATATTCAGTTTGAAATCAGGATGACTTTGTCACCGGAAGGAACTAGGTCTGAATCCTTTTTCCACCCCTTTACAAGCTGTGTTGCTTTGGACAAGTAAGCTACATTTAACATTAATAAGACAAAGTGGAACACATGAAGTAACTATACCTATACTCAAATACTGGCCTTGATTTTCCAGATGAATAATATTGCATAAATTACTTCTGTACCTTAATTTTCTCAGCTGTAAATATAGATAGTAAATATCCCACACACAATAGTTTGACAAAATTTCCTAGAGATTTTGTGAACATAGAATGTGATAACATATGTAAAATGCTTGCATTATGTTCTGCATTAATAAATATTACTGACTCTCTACTCTCAAAATTAGTTATATTTTGTAAGAAAAAAAATGAGGAAATACTAAATTGCAGCTTGTGATGATCATGTCATAAAGCACAACTACAAGCATTCTCACATATTGGAGTGTAAATATTAAGATTTAAAGAAATAATATAGCTGTAGCTTTAACTCAGCAATTCTACTTCTAAGCATGACCAAGAGAATGGAAAACAAAGAAACACTCATACATGAATACTCATTGTAGGGTTATTCTTAATAGCCAAAATATGGAAACAACCCAAAAAGGCATGAACTAATGAATGGAATAACAAAATGCAATGTGTTCATACAGTAGAATATTATTCAGCCAAAAATGAATGATGTATTGATACCTGTTATAAAATGGATCCATTACTCCTCTGTTAGTTTGTTGTACTGTGGTGGCTGGCTAGTGTGTTGCTGTGAGGCTGGAGGGTATGCCACTGGTATTTCAAATACCAGCAGGGTCACCCATGGTAGACAGATTTCAACAGAGCTTCCAGACTAAAGTAAACTGGGAAGAAGAAGGGATCAAGCATTTCTGAAAAAAAAAAAAAAAAAAAACCTGGCTACTGAAAACTTTATGAATGACATGGATAAACCTTGAAAGCAATACAAGTTAAAGAAGTCAGATACAAGAAGCCATATATTGTACAATTCTTTTTATATGAGTACAAGTGAAATACTCCTGAGAAATGAGGATAGCAAGACTTCATCTTGCCTATTCTGGGCATGCCATCAGGAAAGAACAACAGAGCAAAGAACATCATGCCTGGTTAAGCAGAGGGTCAGTGAAATAGTTTGACAAAATAGCCTCAACAATGGCATCAGACATTTCAAAATCATGGAAATGATACAGGGCTGGACAATACTTTGTTCTGCTATATATAAGGTGGCCATGGGTCAGCGCTTAATGGCTACTAGCAATAACAAGAATGAATGTGAAATGTACAGAATAGGCAAGTCTACATCTATAGAGACAGAAAATGAAGTAGAAATTGCTAAAGGCTCAGGGAGAGGGATGCAGAGTGATTTCTAACGGGTATGAAAATTTCTGTAAAATTTTCTGGAATTAGATAATAGCAATGGGTGCACCACCTTAAGACTATGTTAAAACTAGTAAATTTAGCACTTTAAAAGGGTGAGTTTTATGGCATGTGAATTAAATCTAAAAAAAATATATATATATAAATGCTCATAAATGCTCATTCTATTTCACCTAGCCTTTCCACTTTTGAAAATCTATTCTACAGGAATAAAATTATCAAGAAATATATATAAATTGTTATTTCACTATATTTATAATGACAAACAATCACTAACAATACAAATGACCATCAACCGAAGGATGATTGTTTGTATTTTGATTGAAAGAAAAAGTGTTAATGTGTTCACTTTGTACCAACTAATAAGAAAAGAATCTTGCCTATATTTTTTGAATCACATCAGCATTTTGGTAGATATTATTATTTTCTTCATTCCATGTTGTTGTTTTTGTTAGGTGCCATCGAGTTGTCTCCGACTCATAGCAACCCCATGCACAGCAGAACAAAACACTGCCCCATCCCTCGCCAGCTCCATGATCCTTGCTGTGCTTGAGCCCATGGCCGTAGCCAGTGTATCAATCCATCTCGTTGAGGGTCTTCCCCTCTTTTGTTGACCCTCCACCTTACCAAACATGACATACTTCTCCAGGAAATGGTCCCTTCTGATAACATGACCAGAAGTAGGTGAGATGAAGTCTGGCCATTTTCACTTCCAAGAAGCATTCCAGCTGCACTTCCTCTGGGACAGATTTGTTAGTTTTTTAGAAGTCCACAGTGCTTTTAGCATTCTTAGCCAGCATCACAACTCAAAAACATCAACTTCTCTTAGGTCTTCCTTATTCATTGTCGAGATCTCACGTGCGTATGAGGTGGTTGAAAATACCATGGCTTGTGTCAGGTGCACGTTAGTCCTCAAGGAGACACCTTTGCTCTTCAGCACTTGAAAGAGATCCTTTGCAGCTGATTTTCCCAGTGGTATAGGTCCACCAGCCACTCCTCGGAAGGAAGGCATTCTACTTCCATAGTGATACTGCCTTGGAAACCCAAGGAGGGATCGCTATGAGTTGGATCCAACTCCACGGCAGTGAGATGAGTTATAGGTCATCTGATGTCTTGACTGCTGCTTCCATTGGTTTTGATTGTAGAACTAAGCAATGTGAAATCTTTGACAACTTCGATCTTTTCTCCATTTATCATAATGCTGCTTATAGGTCCATTTGTGAGGATTTTTGTTTTCTTTATATTGAGATGTAATCCATACTGCAGACTGTAGTCTTCAATCTTCATCAGGAAGTGCTTCAAGTCATCCTCACTTTCAGCAAGCAAAGTTGTGTCATCTGCATATTGCAGGTTGTTAATGATTTTTCCTTTCATAGATTAGGAAAAGAAAGTATAGGAAGAAATTTGTCCAAGAAGGCAGTGTCTGTGTTCAGGGACACTGGCTTCAGACCTGCTATTTCCATAGTGTTTAACCTGAAGTCCTGCTAAGAAGAGTGAGTTAGTTCTGTATGAATTGATCTGCAAGGATGTCCAAATTAATCTATTGGTGGTTGCAATTAAAATCATGGATTCTGGAGCCATAGAGTGTAAATTCATATCACATTTCTGATATGTATTGAAATACACAAGATATTAGCTTCTCTGTGACTCAGTTTTGTAGATGACGAACCTATATCATAGGTGTGTTTTAATTATAAAATGAGATAACATATGTAAGGTACTTAGCATGAATTGGAATACTGTACTTCCTAATAAAATTTTATTCTTTTTATTAAGAATAAAAAAGCAAGTTGTGGCAACATATGTGGATATGACTGATTTCTGTAAAAAGTATGAAATAATTGGGTATACACACACAAACTTGTTTATATGCATAAAGAACAATGAAGAAAGATGCACATGGAATTTAAAAAGAGAGAAGTAGATTGGAGACTTTCTTTTTCACCCATCTGTGTCTTAGTTTGATGCAGTAAAGAAGTATGATTTTGTGGTTTGAAATAAAAAGCCTCTAAAATATTTCAATCTATTAAAAAAAGATTAAAAATAAAACAAAAAAGAAAAAAAGGATAATAATATATTTGGGAACAATCAAAGTTATATTAATTTGGAGGCACAATTACTCGCAGTTGGGCCCTAATTGGCAATGAAGTGCTAGAAAGTGGATTAAAGTAGCTGTGCCTTGGTCTAGACACTGGAGAAAGAAGCAAAGAATTAGTGGAAAAATCAATTTAACAGTGAAATTAAGAGTTCCCTCTGAGACCTCTCTTGGCTTCTAAGTATGATGTATTATTTTTTACCAGTGATTTACTTGAGTTCCTTAGACATACCTACTTAGACATGCCTATGGACACAACCATACTATGTCCTTAGACGTGCCTATGGACACAACCATAATTAAGCTGAAATTACAGCCAGAACACTTATTTGAACTTATTAAAATTTCAATTTACTTATTAAAATTCATCTAATTTGCTGATTATTGGGTAAACTAACTTATGAATTTTACATTGCTCAAACTCCTTAAAAATTACCTTTAATAAACTGAGTACTATTATAATAAATAAAGTAATTGGTTTGAACAGATTTTGAAGGTCTATACTATTTTGCTTTAGCTCATATCTGAAAACTCCTTCCTGGTTAAAAGTCTTACTAAAAGTCATACAGGAAATTGATAGCAAAGCCACAAATAGAATCGAGTAATTCTTATTTTCAGGTCCAGACTTTAATCATTGAACCAGACGAGTTGCCACTTTCTCTGACTGATCACTCTTAACATTTAATCCTTCTTCCAAGATTCCCATTTAGAGAGGTGACATAATTCAAAATTTCTGCACAGTTCAGATGACAGACAAAGGCATGTATGGGATTAATTTGCTGAGGATGACAAAAATTAGAAAAAGGAAATGGTTTGGAAGAATAAACTCAAAATATGCCTGATCTTTTAGGCTGGAAAGCTGCCAAGAAAATGACAAAGAAGTTTAGTGTGTCATTGTAATAATCCTGTGGCCTCACATACTCTATCAAATATATCCAGTAGTTGGGAAATAGATGCTAAGGAATTATTTAACAGAGATGCTGATGCATGAAGACATATTCAAACTCAGTGATCACGCTTCTATTAGCTTGAGTTCTAATTCTCTCAAACCTGCAAAAGCTAAGCTCTGTATCTTGAAGTTAGTATCCTAAGCTTCATGGACTAGCATTGAAAGTTTAATAGCCAGAACAACAGAGTGTACAGTTCCACCACAGATTCCAGTGTGATGTGTGTATTCTAAAGAGAGTGACTATAGCTGTTTATGCCTGACGTGAAGTTAGGAAAGACTTTGCTTGATATTGCTATTTCTTTTTTTTACATACACTTAACAAAGGGGAACAACATAAACTGCTATTTAAAAGCAATACACTTCACATTGAATGATGTCTTATTTGTAATAGAGATGAGTAAAGATTAATGCAGATTCTTTTGTCTTTCTTTTTAGATTTTTTTTTCCTTCTGCAGTCACCCATCTCATTTAATAGCTCGGAAAATTAAAAACTCTCTGAATATTCACAGTACAGCAACCATGTCTGATTAAATTTCTGATGAATTAAAATTGGATATGAGCCAATAGTGAGTCTAGGGTAAACTGTACCTTCCTTTTTCAAATACAGCTTCATAATGTTGTGTGTGTGTGCAAGTGTACATGTGTGCATGTGTGTGTTCAGTTTTTCCTCTCATGTTCTTGTCTGAAAGATGAAGCTTAGGTAAGAAGATGGAAGTGGCAGGCTCTTAGGAGATCTATCATCTGGATTGGAAATAGCTCACCAGAACACACTATCTTGTAAGGGTTGATTGTTAATTCTCAGATCAGTTCACTGCAGTACTGGATATGCAAACATCACATAGAAATGTCTTTGCAGAGTTTGTCTTATGAAAAAGCTATTCCTTACCTGTTGTTGTTGTTAAGTGCCACTGAGTCATCTCCAACTCATAGTGACTTCACGTAGAGTAGAACGAAACACTGCTGGGTCCTGTGCCAGCCCCACAATCCTTGCTGTACCTGAGCCCACTGTTGCAGCCACTGTGTCAATCCATCTCGTTGAGGGATTTCCCTGTTTCGCTCTCCCTCCACTTTACCAAGC
>NW_006921993.1:12728-13676 GCF_000298275.1 Orycteropus afer afer | reverse complement strand
ACTGAAACTGGTCCACCATGGGCACCCCTGCTGACACAGCCTCCAGCCTCACAGCAACATATAAGCCACCACAGTGCAACAAAGTGACAGACAAGTTTGTCTCACTTAGCTGTTCCCACCACTCTGCTCATTTCCTGGGCTTCCCCCTACCTGTTCCAGCTGCTAGCCCTGTTTGCTGCTGCTTCCTGCTGCCTGGGGACTCTCTCCTGTCTTTCTTGTTCTGGCCATCAGCCCTGCTTACCTGGTGTGCCCAAAGTGGGTGGCATAATTTTGACTGTAATTGGACCCATATAGTTAGGTCTTTAGTTCTCCATATCAGATCAAAAGAGTAGCTTTTGTACAGGGATAAAACTCCAAAGATAGGAGAAAATGATAGGAAAGGACAAATGGAAATGGAAAACACAGGCAGGAAGTGAGAAGAGTGCTGTTACATTGTGAGTTTTGCAATCAATGTCACAAAGCAAAATGTGCATGCATTATTGAATAGAAAATGAATTTGCTCTATAAACAGCCACTTAAATCACAATAAAAAAGATTTAAAAAAAATAATATGTGAAAGCTTTATATTACAGAAAACTTATATACAAAAAAAGAATGACTGAAATCACACAAAAGAATACAAATTTATATAGACAAACACCCACACATATATATACACACATATAGTACTAAATATATAAATTCATTATGTAGTTTTTTTCCAAATATTATTAAGTTCCATTTAATAAGTAATTTTTGAAACTCTTATCCAAGTATACGTTATGTCTTTGGGAAATATCTCTTTTTTCTTTTCAGATCCTAGTTCTGCATCATGTGAAGCTGTTTGTGGAGGTTTCCTGCTGTTGAAATCCCATCCATTCCTACATTTCAATTGGCATTTCCTGTATTTTTGCCATTATTTGTTTTCCTTTGTTTTAATGTTTATTTCTTGAATGCTTACCAGTTTTT
>NW_006921993.1:6005-11657 GCF_000298275.1 Orycteropus afer afer | reverse complement strand
AATACAGTGGGGAGGGTGCAGGACCAGGCAATGTTTCATTCTATTGTATGTAGGGTCTCTATGAGTAAGGATTGACTGGGTGGCACCTAACAACATATGTATCAATATGATGGAGAGACATAAATAGTTTGGTAAATGAATTTAGAGTGTAGAGAAATGGTTAGGCCTGCAGAATAAACATCAGATTCTACCCTGGACCTCCTATTTACATTTATTGGTTTATGAGAAAGAAAAGTGATTAGCAAAAGGATAGTTGAGACACAGGAGTATAGTGTTGTCCCACACACCAAATAAAGTAACCATTATAGGATGAAAGCATGATAAACCAAAAAACAAACACACTGCTGTCAAGTCAGATCCTCTCCTTGGATTTCCGAGGTGGTACCACTACAGAAGTAGATTGCCCAACCTTCCTTCTGAGGAGTGGCTGATGTTTGAACTATGACACCAGAGCTCCTGAAAGGATAATGAACAGTGCCAAATGTTGCTGAAAATCCAGTAAGTTGAGGGGTTAGAATTAACCATTAGATTTAGTTTAGCAGAGTTATGAACTTGGTAAAAACAATTTTGAGGCAGGGGGAATTCAAACAGGCTTCCAGATTTCTACTTTTTTTTTTTTTTTTTTTTAAATCTAGCCAAGCTGAGGCAAACTTTTCAACAGCAACAACAAGTTTCTGTTTTCTATCCAGCCTCCTCCATGCCCCTTGATTAGCTCCTTTGTTAGTTTATCTTACAGGGAGATCTCAGACATTCTGGTAGGCCAAGGACTGAGTAACCAGTTCAGAAGAGTTTGGTCCATGGACAGGCACATTGGGAGAAATTGAAGGAAATTACTCAGAACTAACATCTTCCTCTCTGCCTAAGCCCCGATCATCTGATGACAGGAAATCACTATAGCTCGTCCAGCTCACAGGAGCACTGCATTAAATATTCATTGTCCATTATCAAGAACCTCTCTCTCTCTTTTTTTAAATTGTACTTTGGGTGCAAATTTACAAAGCAAATTTAATTTATGTTCAATGTTCATACATGTTTGATTTCATGGCCCAATTACCATCCCTAACCTTAAAAAAAATAATAAAAAATAAAAACTCCCTCCCCTCCATTCCCTGTGACTAATCCCTCTCAGTGCTCTTCTTAACTATGCACTCCTGTCTGGCTAGCTTTCCCTCCATATGAATGCTGCCACTCTTCTGTCTCATGGCTGATTGATCTAAGGGATGCTTCTCCTTAGAGTAGTAGGTATATTGACCTGGGATAGATATTCTGCATGTATGTCTTTCTATTGTGGGGCTGAAAGCCAATTTCTGGAAGCGAGTCCCTTCCTAGGCCATAGTCTTGGGGGTTCCACCAGTCTCTATTGACCAGTAATTCTGGTCATTTTTGTACTTTTTGGATTTTGTTCCACATTTTTACTCTGACTCTATCCAGGACCTCCAGTTTTGATGACTTTTGGGTATGGTTGTCATTGGTAGCCAGCACCATCTAGTTCTTCTGTTCTCTGGGTCATGAAGGCTGAGGTCCTTGTTGTCCATCTTATCCTTGAGCAAATTGTTTCCAGGTGCCTTTGATTTTCTTCACTCTTCTCTGCTCCAGATGAAAGGAGACCAATTGTTGCATCTTAGATGGCTGCTTGAAAGCTTTTAAGACCCCAGTCACTACTCCCCAAGGAAGGTTGTGGAACAAGATTTTTATGTACCATGTTTTGTCAGGTAGCATAGTGCCTAAGGCACTTGACTGCTAACCAGAAGGCTGGCGGTTCAAACCCACCAGCCACTCCTCGGAAGGAAGATTGGGCAACCCTACTTCCATAGTGACACTGCTTTGGAAACCCAAGGAGGGGTTGCTATGAGTTGGGGCCAACTCAACGGCACATAACAACAACAACAACAATGTTTAGTCAATTGAGCATGATGTCCCCTGAGACTATTGTTCCAAGCTTGCAGGCTCAGTGGTTCTCTCAAGGTGCTCTACTGTCTTCTGTCTCTGTCTTCCGTTGCTTCTATAATGTGTGTTGTAATTTTTGTAGCACCAGTGCATATATAAGATTATTTCCAGCCCAATCTGTCCTTGGTCTACGGTATATCCTTATTCTCTTACCCCCACTTGATTTTCTCAACTGTTCATGTATTTATCTGTAGCTTGGTGTTTGGTGCTAGTGGCAGTGCAGTATTGTGCATGTACTATTATCTGCCTCTGCTGTCTTAACTTATGTGCATATTTCAGTGTCCTTCCTTTCCGCATGTCATCATGCTGATCAAAGACTTCATACCATCCTTCCCCTCACACATATCAACGTGACCCCAGTTAGCCTGAAATTTTCCCTCCCCTTCCCTCCTGTTCCTCGTAATCAGCAAAGTGAATTTCACTTCCTGAGTAATGTATTCTTTGACTTTTTACAATAATGGGCTCATATAATATTTGTCCTTCTGTGACTGACTTTTTCACTCAGCATAATATTTTCCAAATTCATACACATTGTGAGATGATCCATGTACTTTTCATTATTCTTTAATGTTGCATGGTATTCCATTGAGTGAATGCACCATAGTTTGGTTATTCACTCATCTGTTGATAGGCATTTAGGTTGTTTCCATCTCTTTGTTAGAGTGAATTGTGCTGCAATGAACATAGGTGTACATGTCTGTTCATGTTCTCTCACTTTTTTTTTTTAATTTTTATCATGATTTGGGTAACAATTTACAGAGCAAATCCTTTTTCCATACAGTAGTTCACATACACTTTGTCTCATGATGTTGATTGCAATTTCCCACAATGCTATAACTCTCTTCCCACTTCCTCCCCATAGTTACCTCTTCTTCATGTCCTGCCCTTCAATATGCCTCCCTGTGCATACACAGACCTCCCTTCTATTCTCCAATGATTGATCTCTCCAAGGAGTGTATCTACCTAATGTAAATGTTCAGCTCATATGCCTGTCTTTTCTCTGGCTAGAAGCCACTGGAATAGGTTCAATTCCAGACTTGAAGGGGCCATAGTTGCAGGGATTCCATCAGGCTCTATCAGCCCACCAAACCTGGTCCTTTTTGTATGTTTGTTTGTTTTCTTAATGATTTTGAATTTTGTTCCACATTGTTCCCCAAAACTATCCAGAATCTTCTACATGGACCCCCCTCCAAGTCATTGACAGTGGTAGCTGGGCACCATCTAGTTTTTCTTGTCTCATAGTCATATATGCTGAGGATAGTATCATCCACCAGTCGCTTGAACTAATTGTTTCCATGCATTTTTGGTTTCCTTCATTCTTCTTCACTCTAGACGAGAAGAGACCCATTGTTGCATCTAGATCGCTACTCGCAAACTTTTAAGATCCCAGTTTCTACTTAACAAAGTAGGATGTAGAACAACATTTTTGTGTAGTATATTATGCCAATTGAGATTGATGTCTCCTGTGGCCATGGTCCCGAGTCCACAGGTCCAACTACTTGTTCCCTCCAGGTAGCTGGCTGTGGCCAAGAAGTGGCTACAAACTTGTCCCTTGTCAGCTCTACTATATACCTGGAAATTCTTACAGAACATACAAATACACTGGTAGAAATACTGTCTGCCAATCCTTTACATGGTCATGGACACAGTTCCCCCCCACACACACACACATAGACAAACCTAATCATTCATCCTATCCATGCATCTATCCAAACATAGATCAATATTTGCCATCACTGAAAATGCAACACTGTATGTGCAAAAGGGTTCATCTCTTTTCTCTGTAACTCCCATGCACCTCTCTATGCCTTCCTCTTCCTCAGTGCCACCATGTTGATCACTCACATTTGGTATATTGCCCTACCCTTCACCCAAATCAATAATTGTCTCTACCCAGAGCTTGAAGGTTGTTTTTCACTTGGGTGTGGCTCTATATTAAAGATGAGGCCTGAAGTACGCAAGTCCAGGACTGTGGACTGCTTTTTTCTTGGGTCAGCCCTTTATTAAAGCAGGGACTTAGTTAGGGGACCCAAGGCTTGGAGGATGCTTTTCACTGAGGTGTGGCTCTATATTAAGGCTGGGACCTGAGGTAGACGGGCCTGGGGTTGGTGGCTTCCTTTCCTTGGATATGGCTCCATATTAAGGTCAAGGCTTGAAGTAGGGAGGCCCAGAGCTTGGAGGTTGCTTTTCTCTTGGATGTGGATATTAAGGCTGGCACCTGAGGTAGGTGGGCCGAGGTTCAGGGACTGCCTTTCACTTGTAGGCATCTCTATTTTAAGGCCATTGCCCAAGGTAGGCAGGTGCAGAGAGGTTAGAAACAACTAAGGGAGATGAACTTGTCTGTCAGTTTGTCATCCTGTGGTGGTTTGCATGTTGCTATGAAGCTAGAAGCTATGCCACTGTTGTTGTAAAATGCCAGCAGAGTTATTCATGGTGGGCAGGTTCCAGCGAAGCTTCTGGGCTAAGACAGACATGGAAGAAGGAAGAGGCCATCTACTTCTCAAACAATTAGCCAGTGAAAACATTATGAATGGCAGTGAAACACTGTCTGATATATTACTGGAAAACTTTATGAATAGCCTGAAACATTGTTTGATATAGTGCTGGAAGATGAGACCATCAGGTTGGAAGGCACTCAAAATTTGACTGGAGAAGAGCTGACTCCTCAGAGTAGAGATGAACTTAATGATATGGATAGAGTAAATCTTTCTGACCTCCACTGGCTGATGTGGCAAGACTCAAAATGAGTTGAAATGGATGCAAGCATCCATTATTAAGAAGAACATGGAATGTACAAAGTATGAATCTATGAAAATTGGAAGTTGTCAAAAATGAAATGGGTGCATAAAGATATATGTTCTAGGTATTACTAAGCTGAAATGGACTGTTTTTGGCCATTTTGAATCAGATGACCACATGATCTGCTATGCTGGGAATGACAAATTGAAGAGGAATGGTGTTGTATTCAAAGTCACAAAGAGTGTTTCAAGATCTGTCCTGAAGTACAATGCTGTCTGTGACAGTATAATACCCATATGTCTACAAGGAAGACAACTTAATACTACTATTATTAAAATCCACACACCAACCACCAAAGCCAAAGATGAGAAAATAGGAGATTTCTACAAACTTCTGCAGTCTGAAATTGACTGAACATGCAATGAATATGTGTTGATCATCACTGGTGACTGAAATGTAAAAATTGGAAACAAAAAAAAGTTACCAGTAGTTGGAAAATATGGCCTGATAATATGGGAGATAGTAATAACAATGGAGATTGCATGATAGAATTTTGCGAGACCTACAAATTATTCATTGCAAATACCTTTTATCAACAACATAAGCATACATCTGGATGTCATAAGATGGAGTACACATGGATCAAATTGACTATATCCATGGCAAGAGGCAATGGAAAATTTCAATATCTTTAGCCAAAACAAGGGCAGGAGCTGATTGTGGAAAAGACCATCAACTGCTCATATGCACATTCAACTTGAAGCTGAAGACAATTAAAACAAGTCCATGAAAGCCAAAATATGACCTTGATAATATCACTCCTGAATTTAGAGACCATTTAAAGAATAGATTTGATGCATTGAACACCAGTGACCAAAAACAAGAATAATTGTGGGATAACATCAAGAACATCATCCATGAAGAGAGCAAGAGGTCATTAAAAGGAAAAGAAAGGAGGAAAAACCA
>NW_006921993.1:3636-5553 GCF_000298275.1 Orycteropus afer afer | reverse complement strand
CTCCCCTCCCACTTCCTGCCCATAGTTGCCTCTTCCCAGTGTCCATCCCTCCATGCACTCCTGCCCCCAAGCTGTCTACCTGTGCATAAACAGCTCCTCTTTCTGCCATGATTGTTTTCTCCAAGGAGTGTATCTACCTCAGGTAAATGTTCAACTCATATGCTTGTTTTTTGTTTGGCTGGAAGCCACAGGTGTGGGTTCAATCCCAGACCTGAAGGGCAGCTAGGGTCCATAGTCTCAGTGCTTCCACCAGGCTCTATCAGACCAGCAAACCTTCCCCCCTTTTCTTTTCCAGATGATTTTGAGTTTTGCTCCACATTGTTCTCCCTCTCTATCCAGGATCTCCTACATAGATCCCTCTCCAAGTGGTTGACAGTGGTAGTTGGGCACCATCTAGGTCTGCTGGTGTCATAGTCATATAGGTTGCAGATCGCATGGTGTACCAGTTACTAAGACTGATTGCTTCTGTGAATTTTTGTTTTTTTTTTCACTCTTCTTTGCTCTGGATGAGGAGAGACCCATCATTGCATCTAGATGGCTATTGGCAAGCTTTTAAGTTCCCATCTCTACTCACCAAAGTAGGAGGTGGAATAGTGTTTTGTGTAGTATGTGATGCCAATTGAGCTTGATGCCTCCTGTGACTATGGTCCCAAGGCCACAGGTTCAACTACTTGCTCCCTCTGGGTCGCTGGCTGTGACCAAAAAGTGACTACAACTTTGCCCCTTGTCAGCTCTACTATACACCTGGGAATTCAGACCATACAAATACACTTATAAGATCACTGTCAGCCAACCTTATACATGGTATTGGGTGAACCACTTACTTCATAGGCATAACTACTAGTTCAGGCTGTCCACCCATCTATCCACCCATATACTCATGTTTGCCTTCACTGACAATGCAGTACTGTATGTACAAAAGGGTTTATATTTGTTGTCTGTACCTCCCATATACCTCTCTATTTCTTTCTCTTCCTCAATGACACCATGTTGATCACTCACATGTGGTACATTGCCCTTCTCTTCACCAAAATCAGTACTTATCTCTACTTATCTAACAGTGAAGAACACACTAGGCATTTTTAAAGCTGAAAGAACTGAAGAAAAATTTAAGCAATATTGCAATATTGAAAGATTCTATGGGCAATATATTGAATGTCCATGAAGCATCAAAAGAAGATAGAAGGAATACACAGAGTCACTGTGCCAAAAAGATTTGGTTGATGTTCATCCATTTCAGGAGGTGGCACATGATCAAGAACCAATGGTATTGAGGGAAGAAGTCAAAGCTGCACTGAAGGAATTGGTTAAAAACAAGGCTCCAAGAATTGACAAAATACCCATTGAGATGTTTCAACAAATGGAAGCCCAACTGGAGGCACTCACTCAGTTATGTCAAAAGATTTGGAAGACAGTTACCTGGCCAACTGACTGGAAGAAATCCATACTTGTACCCATTAATAAGAAAGGTGATCCCACAAAATGTGGAAATTATCAAACTATATAATTAATATCACAAGGAAGCAAAATCTTACTGAAGATAATTCAAAAACAGTTACAACAGTATATTGACAGAGAACTTCCAGAGGTGCAAGCTGGATTCAGAAGAGAATGTGGAACAAGAGATATCATTGCTGACGTCAGCTGTATCTTCTCTGAAAGCAAAGGATACCAGAAAGATCTCTACTTATGTTTTATTGACTATGCAAAGACATTAGACTGTGTGGATCATAAAAAAATATGGATAACATTGAGAAGAGTGGGAATTCTATACCACTTGATTTTACTCATGAGGAACCTGTACATAGATCAGGAGGTGGTTGTTCCAACAGAACAAGGGGATATTGCATGGTTCAAATCTTATTCAATACTTATGCTGAGCAAATAATCTGAGAAACTGGATTATATGAAGAAAAA
>NW_006921993.1:0-551 GCF_000298275.1 Orycteropus afer afer | reverse complement strand
ACAACCAAAGATAACCAACATGACTTCCATTGAGTCGTGTTGCTTGACTCATAGCAACCTACCCCTGGGCCTTCAAGAAAGCACCACCATGGAAGCAGACCACACAATCTACTCCTCCCTCTGAGGAATGTCTGGTAGGTCCAAACCAACAGCCTTCTGATCAGCAGCCCAATGCCTCAGGCACCACATCACCAGAGCTCCATTTAGAAGTTCTGTAACTACACAGTATTTTCCCTCTTTGAGGTTTGTAGTTGTCCTCATTTGCCAATTGATGTCTCTGGTTCCCTGTTTATAATCCTGTAATCTTATTTTACTTTGGATATGTCCATAGCTGTGGTTTCTTGGTTATGTCATCTTATGTATCAATGGTCAGTTGTTATTTGCTATTTTTGTTCTCTGTTCAAAGGACTCCCTTTAGTATCTCTTATAAAATTGGTCTTGTTTTAACAAATTCCCTTAGTTTCTGCTTATCTGGAAATCTCTTAATTTCACCATCATATTTGAGGGACAATTTTACCAGTTATATAATTTTGGTTAAAATTTTTTTCTTT
>NW_006921992.1:2978367-2979514 GCF_000298275.1 Orycteropus afer afer | reverse complement strand
ATGAAGAATAAGGAAGACTGAAGAAGAGTTGATGCCTTTGAATTATGTTTTGGCAAAGAATAATGAAAATACAATGGACTGACAGAAGAAAGAACAAATCTGTCCTGGAAGAAGTGCAGCCAAACTACTTCTCGGAAGCAAGAATGGCCAGAATTTGTCTCATCTATTTTGGTCATGCTATCATAAGGTACCATTCCCTGGAGGAAGATATACTGCTTGATAAATTAGGGAGTCAGCAAAAAAAGAAGACCCTCAACAAGATGGATTGACACAGTGGTTGCAATGGTGGGCTCAAGTGCAGCAAGAATTTTAAGGATGGGGCAGGACTGGGCTGTGTTTCATTCTGTTGTCCATAGGATTGCTATGAGTTGCAGTTGACTCATCAGCACCAAACAACAATGACATAAAGCCTAATGAAATAAAAACGATCATTAGAGAATATTATAAATAGTTGTATGCAAGTTAATTTGATAACTTAAATGAAAAGAACAAATTTCTAGAAGCACACAACCTTCATTCACAACAAGAAGAAGATCTCAACGAACCTATAATCATTAAAGAGATAAAAGAAGTAACAAAAAGACTCCCAGCAAAGAAAAGTCCAGGTCCAGACAGCTTCACTGTGGAAGTGGCACCAAACATTTACAGAAGTGACACGAAGTGTTTTATTATTATTGGTATTATTATTGTTGTGATTTGGGGAAAAGTTTACAAAGAAAATGGGTTTTCCACTCAAGAATTCATATACATTTTGTTTTAGGCCATCCGTTGCGATCCTCACAATGTAACAGCACTCTTCCCTCTTATGTCCTGTGTTTACCATTTCCCTTCATTCTTTCCTATCCATTCCTGACTTCTTAGCTTTATTCCTGGGGAAATACTGCCTTATTGATCTCCTGTGGTTGATTGTTCTAATGATTATGTAACTCTCTGATATTATCATTCACCCTATATGCGTATCTATTGTTTGCTGAAAGTTAAGCCATGGGGGTGAGTTAAGTTCCAGGATTGAAAGGTGTCTAAGGGCTATAACATCAAGGGTTCCACCAGTCTCTACTAGGCCAGTAAGCCTGGTCTTTTATGTTTTTGAATTTGTTCCACATTTTTCTCCAATTCTATCCAGGACCTCCTATTGTGATCCCTTTCA
>NW_006921992.1:2976365-2977272 GCF_000298275.1 Orycteropus afer afer | reverse complement strand
AGGAGCATTCCAGCTGCACTTCCTCCAGGACAGATTTGTTGTTAGTTCTTTTAGCAGTCCATGGTACTTTCAGCATTCTTTGCCAGCACCAAAACTCAAAAGTATTCATTCTTCTTTGGTTTACAGCCACGGTCTCATACAATATTTTTCTTTTTGTGATTGACTACTTATACTCAGCATAATGTCCTCTCAGTTGATCCACGTTATGATATTTTTCACAGATTCATAGTTATTCAAGTATTCCACTGTGTGTATGTACCATATTTTGTTCATCCACTCATCCACTGATGGGCACTTTAGTTGTTTCAATCATTCTGCTATTGTGAATAACACTGCTATGAACAGGGTTGTGCATATATCTGGTTGTGTCACAGCTCTTGTTTCTCTAGGATACATACTTAGTAGTGACATTGCTAGAAGCTCTGGTGGTGTACATGTTAAGGTATTTGACTGCTGATCAAAAGGTCAGTGGTTCAAAACTGCCAGCTGCTCTGTGGAAGAAAGATGAGGCAGTCTGCTTCCATAAAGATTTACAGCCTTGAAAACCCAATGAAGATCACTATGAATCATAAACAACTCAATGGCAGTAAGTTTGGTGGTGTTTTTTGGAGAGGAATTGCTGGATCATATGGTATCTCTGCCACCGATGGCAGGAAGCAGTGGGAAGAAGCCAGGCCAACAGACAGATCCAGGTAAGGGGAAGGCCAGGAAGTGGGTGGAGAGGTTTTGAACAGCTAAGGGAGACAAACTTGTCTGTCAGTTTTTCCCACTGTGGAGAAACAGCTGCATACATCCATTAATAATGGAAACATTGAATGTATGAAACATGAATCTAGGAAAAGTGGAAGTTGTCAAAAATGAAATGAAACACATAAAATTTGATATCCCAGGCATTAATGAGCTGAGA
>NW_006921992.1:2972526-2973979 GCF_000298275.1 Orycteropus afer afer | reverse complement strand
TGTGGCGCTGGTGAAGAATGTTGAAAATACCAAGGAATGTTAAAAGAACTAACAAATCTGTCCTGGAGGAAATGCAGCCAGAATGCTCCTTGGAAGCAAGAATGGCCAAACTTCGTCTCACCTACTTTGGTCATGTTTTAAAAAGAGACCACTCCCTGGAGAAGGATATCGTGCTTGGTAAAATGGAAGGTCAATGAAAGAGAGAAAGGCCCTCAACAAGATGGGTTGACCCAGTGGTTACAACGATGGGCTCAGGTGTAGCAGGAATCATAGAGCTGGCACAGAACCAGGCAGTGTTTCATTCTCCTGTACATAGGGTTGCTATGAGTCGGAGATGACTTGATGGCACCTAACAACAACAACACGGTATTTCTATTTCCAACTCTTTAATGAATAGACATACTCTTTATCACAATGGTTATACCATTTTCTAGTCCCACCAGCAGTGAATGAGGTTTCCAATCTCTCCACATCCTCACAAGCATTTGTTGTTTTCTGTTTTTTCTGAACTTTGCTATTAGTGCTGGGTGATATGCTATTTCCTCATTGTTTTGATTTGCATCTCTCTAGTAGCTAATGATTGTGAGCATGTCTTCATGTGTTTCTTAGCCACCTGAATGTCTTCTTTGGTGAAGAATCTGTTGCTATCCTCTGTCCATTTTTTAAATCAATTATTTGCCTATTTGTTGCTGAGTTTCAGCTTTTTATTAATTTTAGAGATTAGTCCCTTGTCAGATACATTATTGCCAAAAATATTTCCCAGTCTGTAGATTCCCTTTTTACTTTTGATGAAGTCTTTTGATGTGCATAAATATTTATTTTTAAAGGAGGTATCAATCATCTAGTTTGTTTTCTGCTGTTTGTGCATGTTTTGTTATTTTTGATAGTGTATTTATTCCATGCATTAGGACCCCTAATTTTGTTCTGTTTTTCTTTGGTGATCTTTATAGTTTTAGGTTTTGCATGTAGGGCTTTGATCCACCTTTATTAGTTTTTGTATGTGGTGAGAGATATGAAAAGTGTTTCAGTTTTCTGCACATGGACATCCAGTTTTGCCAGTACCATTTGATAAAGAGATCTCTTCTCATTTAATGGTTCTCAGTCCTTTGTCAAAGATCAGCTGTGCATTGATGGGTGGATTTATTTCTGAGTTCTCAATTCTGTTCTATTTGTCTATGGAGACACCAATTCTTATTAAACACTTCGAAAAAAAAAACAGAGCAGGAGGAAATTATCTCTCATTGTGTGAGGCTAGCATTACCTGATACAAAAAAAAAAAAAAAAAAGCAAAACTACAGACCAATATCCCTGGTAAATATTGTTGCAAAACGCCTCAACAAAATATTAGCAAACTGAATACAGAAGCATATTTTCAAAACAAAATCATAGATCATGATGGAGTGGGATTTAAGCCAGGAATGCAAGGAGGATTCAACACTAGAAAAATCAATCA
>NW_006921992.1:2964651-2972097 GCF_000298275.1 Orycteropus afer afer | reverse complement strand
TTAGAGCTAATAAATGGATTCAATAAAGTGACAGGATACAAGGGCAACGTGCAAAATCAGTTGAGCTTTTATACATCAGCACTTAACAAGCTAGAAAGGATATTAAGAAAACAGTCCCATTTACAATAGCACTTAAAAGAATAAAATACCTACGGATAAATTTAATGAAGGAAGTGAAGGATTTGTACACAGAAAACCATAAAGGAGTGTGTTGTTGTTGTTAGATGCTGTCAAGTCATCTCTGACCCACATAGGGTTGTTGTACAATCCTATGTACAACAGGACAAACACTGCCCAGTCATGTGCCAGCCTCACAACCCTTGCTATACCTGAGCCCGTTGTTGCAGCCTTTTTTTCTTTTTTAATATAAAATATTACTAAAAGAAATTAAAGATGACCTAAATAATTGGAAGGAATTTCATGCTTCTGGATCAGAAGACTCAATACCATAGATATCAATACTACCTAAAGTGATCTATACATTCAGTGCAATATCCCTCAAAATTCTAACAACGCTTTTTACAGAAATGGAAGACTCAACTCTTATATTTATAAGGCATTACAAGAGGACCAACATAGCCAGAGTAATCTTGAAAAAGAACTCTCACTTACATATCTTAAAACATACTACAGTTAGAGTAACCAAAACAGTCTGATACTGGTATGATGACAGACATATACACCCGTGGAATAGAATTAGAATTGACAGCAGAGTTAACTGCACTCATCTACAGTCAATTAATCTTTGACAAGGGTGCTAAATCCATCTAACTAGGAGAAAACAATCTGTTTAATAAGTGATACTGGAGCAACTGGGTTTCCACATGCAAAAGAATGAAGATAGACATATGTCTCACATCATATATGAAAACTAATTCAAAGTGGATCAAAGACTTAAATGCATGACCTAAAACCATAAAAGTCTTAGAAGAAAATGATGGCTTACTGCTCAAGATCGAGTGCTCAACAAAAGATTCTTGGAAATAACACCAAAGGCACGGACAATAAAAGACAAAACAGATAAACAAGATCTCATCAAATCAAAGACTTCTGTTCATCAAAAGGATTTGTCCACAAAGTGAAGAGACGATCAACAGACTGGGAGGGAAAAAAAAGGGGGGGGGGAATTATGTAACAGATAGAAGTCTAATATCCAGAATATATAAAAAGTACTCCTAGAACTTATAAAAAAACACAACTTTCAACCAAGCAAGAGATAGGTCTATAAAATGAACAGCAACACGAGGAAGGTACACAGCCTTAGAACAATCAAGCATTTGAGATCAAAAGGGCACATTTGCCCAAGCACAAAGTTCAGAAGGCAGCAAGGGATAAGAAAGAAGGAAGAATGGAAATGGGAAATAGAGAAGTGGGATGAGTGATGTTACAGTGTTGGGATTGCAATGAATGGTATGAAAAAGAATGTGTACCGCTTGCTGAATTAAAAACTAATTTGCTTTTTACACCATCCAATTCACAATAAAAACTTAAATTAAAAAAATTATCAATCAAATATATTTAAAAAGACAAGAACCAAATTATCAACCCATCTTCCATTAGTGTGAAGAACAGTGTAGATTGAAACTAGTGTGATGAAAATGGAAAAGCTGTGATGAAATTGAAAATCCTAAGAAGCGAGTAATATGTTTGTCAATAGTGATTATAGTCAGAATTAATCACAAAAAATCGCTGAGAATCTTCTCTATAATATGTACAAAATGGGGATTAACATTCATGAAACATTCAGTGACTCATTGTAAGAACAAGTCTGAATGTTTGCATTTTTATAAAGTCTCAATTATATTTAGAAATATTTATACCCTAATACATAATATATAAGCTGTATTTTTATAAAATCGATGTCTGTCTTCCTGATGTCATTGATAAAATAGAGATGCATTCAGTTGTGTATAAATAAAGACAGGAATCCAATTACAGAAGGTTGGTGTGTCAATTTATGAAAGGGATGTGACATTAAAGTGAGCAGAAACAGGTGGAGAGAGCAGGATGAGAGATAATTCATCTCTCGAGGACAGGGAATCAACCATCCTAAACTCTATTCTATTTTCTTGGTCTTTACATATTTGCATTGCTCTGGGATCAGAATGAAACTAAAAGTTTTTGGTTAATGGGGAACTTTGGATATTGAGTCCTGAGGGACACAGAGATTGTAAATAGTCTGTGCATGACAAGTTCACCCAACAGCCCTCTCTCAGTCAGGAGTGAGCACATGTGACTGTCTGCCCAGAGATGATCCTTCTTGCTCAGGATCCTGTCACCTCATTCTGTCCCTCTCACTATCCTGAGAACACATCTTCCACCTTCACCATTTGGGAAGATCATGCATCGTTCCTCAGTGGTGCCAGACAGGTAACTTAAAATTGCTTACCTAACGTTTGAAAATGAGGGCAGGTGTTTTAGTACAGATTGGTCCAGTTGAATCCATGAATAGAGTACATGCATAAAATGACTGGAACCTAGTCACCCATAGGACTTCTGCCTAGCTGTCTGCCATGTTTCTGACAGTTTTCCTTATATGTTAGCATCAATACTCAAGCAGCTCTCATTCTGATATTATATGTATGTATGTAAGGAGCTCTGGTAGCATAGTGGCTAAAGCACTTGACTGCTAACCAGAAGGCTGGCGGTTCAAACCCACCAGCCACTCCTCGGAAGGAAGGTTGGGCAATCCTACTTCCGTAGTGATACTGCCTCGGAAACCCAAGGAGGGGTCGCTATGAGTCGGGGCCGACTCGACGGCATATAACAACAACATGTATGTGTATGCTTGGTCCCTGCCATTTTATACATGTGTGTGTGTGCATGCACATGTGTATAAGTGTGTGTGTATATATATGTGTGTGTGTGTGTGTGTGTATACATACTTATATTCTTGTATTGGGAGAGGGTTTTATGGCTCTGTCTTATCTTCCCATTTCTGATTCTTCACACACCTTCGTATTATCTCTTTGTCTGGTTCTGATCTATGATGAAGGCGATAGAGGCCCAGATAGACTCATAAGTCTGCTCCCTTAGTCTATATTTTGTTTTTAAAAAATTACTGAATATATAAATGATCATACCAGCAGTTTGTACGAAACCCACGACCACCATTTTATCCCTTACCTCTCTTACCAGATTGTTATACTGTATCAGCATCCATTTATGTTTTCAAGTAACAACAAAGCATAATGAAGACATCCAGTTTATTCTCCTTTTTATTCCTCTCCCTTCTTTCCAAAGATGATGCTTGCCTTTGGGAATGGAGCTGCCACTGGACCAGGAACCACATGTTTTATTATCTTATCATATTTTTTCCATTATATTCATCAATAACATGGAACCAAAAAATCAGACAGCTGTTGCAAAATTTCTTCTCCTGGGACTGACAGAGGATCTAGAACTGCAGCCCTTCCTCTTCAGCCTGTCCCTGACCATATACCTGGTCACTGTCCTGGGAAACCTGCTTATTGTCCTAGCTGTCACCTCTGACTCCCACCTCCACAGCCCCATGTATTTCTTTCTTGCCAATCTGTCCTTTACTGACATCTGTTTAAGCACAACCACGATCCCAAAGATACTGGTGAACCTCCAAGCACAGAATCAGAGCATCACTTATATAGGCTGTCTCACTCAGATCTACTTTGTCCTGGTTTTCGCTGGTTTGGAAAATGTTCTCTTTGGAGTAATGGCTTATGACCGCTTTGTGGCCATCTGTCACCCACTGAGATATATGGTCATCATGAACCCCCACCTCTGTGGCCTACTGATTCTACTCTCCTTGTTCATTAACATCGTGGATGCCATGCTCCACAGTCTCATGGTGTTGAGACTGTCCTTCTGCACAGACCTAGAAATTCCTTACTTCTTTTGCAAAGTTGTTCAGGTCATCAAGGTTGCCTGTTCTGATACCCTCATCAATAACATCTTCTTATATTTTGCATTTAAAATATTAGGTGGTGTTCCTCTCTTTGGGATCATTTTCTCTTATACTCAAATTGCCTCCTCCATTTTGAGAATGCCATCAGTGGATGGAATGTATAAAGCTTTTTCCACTTGTGGGTCTCACTTCTCAGTTATTTCCTTGTTCTATGGGACAGGCTTTGGCTCACACATTAGTGCTGCACTAATACACTCTTCCAGGAAGACTGCAGTAGCTTCAGTGATGTACACCATGGTCACGCCCATGATGAACCCCTTTATCTACAGCCTGAGAAACAGGGATGTGAAGGAGGCCTTAAGAAAAATTATCAGGAGCACACCTGCCTTTCAGTGATTTTATTACCTATTTTAGGCTTAGGTTTCTAGATTGCATCAACGCACAAGAATACTTGTGAGGCAGAATGCCTGACTCTCCCATCACCCTTCTAAAATGACTAAATAACATAATGGCTAAGCATGATTCAATGTATGTTTGAAACTGAGTTTACCCTTTGTGTAGCTCTGTGCTGTTTGACAAACTATTTTCATTCTCTAAGCTTAGTTTCTGTGGTCAGGTTCCATATAAGCAAATCCTGAGATAAGGTTGATTTATTTAAGGGCACTTCCTCAGAATAAAGAAAGCAGGAGACAGTAGATGGGTAGGAAAACAATGTAGGCAAGTCTGTGGGAATAGCTAGAGACTAGTTCCAGCCTGATACCATTGATAAAGCCATGTGGATGGAAATCCAGGTTTAGTCCCACTGAGAGACAAGAAAGCTGAGCTTCCATGCTCAAATTTGGTTATGACCAGGACATGCTTGTGTAAACCACAGATGTCCAGGGCAACATCAGTATGCACCATACTCAGTTTAATCATCTATTGTTTTTCTTGTTGTTGTTGCTGCTGTTAGTTCTGCCACATTGGCCCCTGACTTGTGGCAACCCCATGCACAATGGGATAGTATCGTTGTGATCCATAGGATCTCATTGGCTGACTTTCTGGGAATAGATGCCAGTGCTTTCTTCCTGGGTCATCTTAATCTGGAAAACCCACTGAAACCTGTTCTCTGTCATAACAACACTCAGTTCTTCACTGACAGCTTCTAGCTGCACATGACTTTAATTACTTAGGAATAAAACCTGGGTCTCCCAGATGGAGGTAAGAATTCTACTACTAAACCACTATTTTCCCCTACATAAACTATAAAATAAATTGTCATGGATTTCATCGTAGTTGGTTCCACAATCAACACCCATGGAAGCAGTAGTTAAGAAGTCAGATATCACAGTCATGGCAAACATTGATCTATGGCTGTATAGATGGGTGGACAAGCTGAACAATCAGGTATATCATGCGGGGGGGAGAGTGCCCATGACCTTGTATAGGTTTGGCAGGCAATGTTTCTACAAGTGTATTTGTATGTTCTGTAAGAATGTCCAGGTGTATAGTAGAGCTCACAAGGGACAAAGTTGTAGTCCGTTTTTTGCCACAGCCAGCTACCCAGAGGGAGTGAGTAGTTGGACCTGTGGGTTCAGAACCATGGTCGCAGTGGACATCAAGCTCAATTGGCATAACATACTACACAAAAACATTGTGCCACATCCTACTTAGGCCAGTAGTGACTAGGATCTTAAAACCTTGCAACCAGCGATCTAGATGCAATGGTGGGTCTCTCCTTGTTCAGAACAAAGAAGAATGAAGAAAACCAAAGACACATGAAAACAATTAGCCCAAGGGACTGGTACACCATGTGATCCTCAGACTATATGACTATGAGACCAGAAGAGCTAGATGGTACCCAGGTGAAACTCCTGAGACTATGGCCCCTCACTTCCTTTCAAGTCTGGAAATGAACCCACTCTTCTGGCTTCCAGCCAAACTAAAGTCAGGCATAGGAGCTGAACATTTACATTAGGTAGATACAGTCTTTGGAGAGATCAATCATGGGAGAATAGAAGGGCTGTGTATACACAGGGAGACAGCTTAGGGGGCAGGAGTGCATGGGAGGGAAGGACACAGGGAAGAGGTAACTATGGGGAGGAAGTGGGAAGGGAGCTGTTGCATTGTGGGAAATTGCAGTCAATGTCATGAGACAAAGTATATGTAAACTGCTGTAAGTAAAATGAATTTGCTCTGTAAACTTTCACCCAAATCACAATAAAAAATTTTTAAAAAAGAAAAGAAAGAAAAATCAGACATCATATTGGACTGGGCAAATCTTCTGCAAAACAAATCTTAAATGTTAAGAAGCAAAGATGTGTCTTTGAAGGGCAAGGTGTGCTCTAACTCAAGCCTTGGTATTTTCAGTCATCTCATGTACCTGTGAAAGCTGGACAATGGATAAGGAAAACCAAAGAATAGTTGATGCCTTTGAATTTTCGTGTTAGCAAAGAATACTGAAAATACCTTGGACTGCCGGAAGAACAATTCTGTCCTAGAATAAGTATAATGAAATATTCCTTACAAGTGAGAATGGCTAGACTTTTCACCTACTTCGATCATGTTGTCAGAGGGACCATTCCCTGGAGAAGGACATCAGATTTAGTAAAGCAGAGGGTCAGAGAAAGAGGGGAAGACCCTCCACAAGAAGGACTGACACAGTGCCTCCCACAATGGGATCAAGCACAGCAAGGGTTGTAAAGATGGTGCAGGATGAGGCAGTGTTTTGTTCTGTTGTACACAGGGTTGCTATGGATTGGAGTCAACTTGATGGCACCTAACAACAACAACAATCTATAAAATTGCCATATTTGGATTATCTCAGTGGCTCCAGATGATTGTGCAATAATTGAAACTTATCAGTAAGGACTACTTTGCTTCTAATAAGGTGATATAAACCCTGACTCCAAAACTCTAAAATGCTTAAACAATGAAGTGTTTTACCTTTCATTACAAAGACTGCACAGATAAAGAATGGGAAGAAAAGAAAACAAACTGGACAGTAGTGTTTTCTTCAGTCCTCCACGAGGTAACTTCATCCCCTCATCATCACAGACAGCTACAATGGACTGAGGTATCATATCCAGACATAATGCTCAAAGACACAAGGGGGAATATTCATCCCTGAACCTGTTGTTAATAGATGGTCTGTTGTTAATATACGGTTCCATGGAGTCATATAGAGTCATATAGAGGACAGTCCTATGGCGACAATGAATTCAGGTACTACTTTGGATCATCTGGTACAACTCCATAAAATAAAGAAAGGGAAAGGGCCCCAGAGAAACTATGACTTTCCCAGGGAGACACACTTATTTGGTAGCAGATTTGGGACAAGAAAACAGATTTCCTTGATCTCACTCCATTAGTCCTTTCCTTGGATTCTGAACAACACAGAGAAATAAACAGAAAATAAAATTTCCATTTTATGCAACTGGTACAGTGCTTGGCAAGATTGGAAGAACAGCACTAAGCATTAGGAGTTATCTGGGAAATGCTGCAAAGCATATTAGGTTGTTGGGTACACAGAAAAGAACAGTACCTGAAGATAATTCCATGACCAGAACAAAACTGGTAATTGAAGA
>NW_006921992.1:2961885-2963658 GCF_000298275.1 Orycteropus afer afer | reverse complement strand
AAAAAAAAAAAAAAGACCTCTGTTACTAGACTTACAGAAACTGGAGCAACGCCTAAGACTATCACTCTAAGACACTTTTTTAACTTGGAACTGAAGCCACTCTGAGGCCACCCTTCAGCAAAATAAATAGATTGGCCTATAACATTAACAACAACACCTGTTGGAAATTGTTCTTTAGAATAATCAACTATATGAGACCAAAGGGGAAACATTTGAACAAAGCAAAGTTACGAAGGCAAGGAGGAGTAGGGAAACTGAAGGGATAGACACGGGGAAGGCAAGGTGGAATGAGGAGAGTGCTGGCGCTTCGCAGGGAGAGCAACCAAGATCATGGAACAATCTGTGTATAAACTGTTGGATGAAAAACGGGCATGCTATGCTTGAGCCCATAATTGCAGCCAGTGTCAATCCATCTCTTTGAAGATATTCCCCTTTTTGCTGACCCTCTACTTTACCAAGCATGATATCCTTCTGCAGGAATTTATCCCTTCTGACTACACGACCAAGCAGGTGAGACAAAGTCTGGCCATTCTTGCTTCTAAGGAGCATTCTGGCTGTATCTCTTCCAAGACAGATGTTTATGTATATATTCATATATATGTCATGATAGTCAAATAAACTATTTTTTAACCTAAACACACTGTCAGTCTTCCTGATATTGCTGTGAGGATAGGAATGCCTTTGAATGAATTTAAAGAA
Source organism: Orycteropus afer afer (assembly GCF_000298275.1). Taxonomy (NCBI): domain Eukaryota; kingdom Metazoa; phylum Chordata; class Mammalia; order Tubulidentata; family Orycteropodidae; genus Orycteropus; species Orycteropus afer. The sequence goes on along the minus strand of NW_006921992.1, from coordinate 2,962,959 downwards.
AGACCAGAATCCGGTCACAGAAGGAAGGTTGTCCATGTGTGTAAAGGTCCTGAAATGGATGTGAGCAGAGAGAACTGGAGGGAAGAGGATGGCCCATGTCTGGCCTCAGGATGTGAGAAGTAGCCAAAGAAAAATTCTTCTTTCTCTGAAGCTTGCTCTTTAATAATTTGCAATGCTCTAATATCAGAATATAGGAGCTCTGGTAGCATAGTGGCTAAAGCACTTGACTGCTAACCAGAAGGCTGGCGGTTCAAACCCACCAGCCACTCCTCGGAAGGAAGGTTGGGCAATCCTACTTCCGTAGTGATACTTCCTTGGAAACCCAAGGAGGGGTCGCTATGAGTCGGGGCCGACTCGACGGCACATAACAACAACAACAACAACAACAATATCAGAATAACAGCAAAAGATTTTTAGTAATGAGAAATCTTGAATATTGAACCCTCAAGGGCCATGGATACTTCAGAGTCCTCCTTGACCATCCCACTGAACAACCCAGTCCAGGTCCATTGGCAGAACACCTCAGCCAAGAGACCAGCATTTCTGCACTTTTCTCTTCCTTACAGCATCCCACTAATACTATTTTGGTTTTTTGAAATTTTACCATAGTAAAGTATATTTAACAAAACTTTTGCCATTGAAACAATTTTTAAGTGTATGATTCAGAAACAATAGTTACATTCATTTAGTTGTACAACCATTATTGGCATCCATTACCTCATGTTTTTCATCATCCCAAATAGAAACTACATTTTGTTTATTCATTCACTTGTTGATGGATATTTGGGTAGGTTACATCATTTCACTATTTTGAATAGTCCTGTAATCGATATTAATGTAAAGGAACTGTTTTGAATATCTGTTTACAAGTCTTTTGGAAATATAAATGAGGATAGAATTGCTGGATCATATGTTTTCCAAAAGGCTACACCATTTTACATTCCCACCAGCAGTGCACCAGCAATCTATTTTCTCCACATCCTCAACATTTGTTATTTTACATTTTCTAATAATAGCTACTGGTAGCATAGTGGCTAAAGCACTTGACTGCTAACCAGAAGGCTGGCGGTTCAA
>NW_006921992.1:2959933-2961447 GCF_000298275.1 Orycteropus afer afer | reverse complement strand
CCTTCCTTTGCTTAATAAAGTATTTGGATGCACAAAAGCTTTAAATGTATTTCTATTTTTAATAACACTTTTATTTAAATATAATTTACATATCATGGAATTTATCCTTTTAAAATGTGCAATTGAGTGTTTTTTAGTATATTGGTAAAGATGTTCATTTATCACAATTATGTAATTCCAGCACATTTTCATTACCCCAAAAACTAAATCCTATTCCCATTAGCAGTCACTGCACATTCCTCTGAACCTCCAGTCCCTGTAAACCACTAATCTGATTTCTGTCTCTATGGGTTTGCCTACTCTAGATATTTCATATACATAAAGTCATACAACATAGGGCCACTTTTTTTGGTCTAATTTCTTTCATTTAGTATAATGTATTCAAGGTTCTTCCATGTTGGAACATGTATCATAACTTCATTCCTTTTTCACTAAATAATATTCCATTGTATAGTTACATCGTATTTCATTTATCCATTCATAGGTTGATGAGCATTTGAGTTTTCATTCTGATGCTATTATGACTAATGGTGCTATGAACATTTGAGGACAAGTTTTTATGTACACATAGATTTTTTAGTTACCAAGAGTATGAACCTGGGAAGGGAATTACTGAGTCATAAGTTAATTCTATGTTTAACATTTTGAGGAATTTCCAAACTGTTTTACAAAGTGGCTGCACAGTTTTCTTTCCCACCAGCAGTATATGAAAGTTCCATTTTCTCTATATTCTCTCCAATACTTGTTACTATTTTGCTTTCAGTTTATTTGGGGGCAGGGGGTGAGGTATAGCCATGTTGGTAGATTGTGATTTTCAATTTTTTTTTCATTGTGGTAAAATATGTATGAAAAATGTTTGCTATTTAACAATTTTTAAGCGTATGATTCTGATTCAGTGACATTTGGTACATTCATCATGTTGTGACACCATCAACACTATTCATTTCCAAAAGCTTTACATCGCCTCAAAGAGAAACTCAGTATCCCTTCAGCAATGACTCTCATTCCCTCCCCATCCCAGCTTCTGGAAACCACGAACAAAGTTTTCTCTCCATGTATTTTTGTAACTACATATTTTATACAAATCATGAAATATTTCTCCTTTTGTGTCCATCTTACTTTACTTAGCATAAAGTTTTCAAGATTCATCCATGTTCTAGTGTATATCAGAACTTCATTTCTCTTTATGGCTGAATAATTTTCCATTGTACAGATATACAACATTATGCTCATCTATTCATCAGTATCCTGAAATAAACATTGGTGTACAAGTATCTGTTTGAGTTCCATCTTTCAAGTCTCTTGGTTATATACCTAAAAATGAAAGTGTTGGGTCATATAGTATTTCTATATTTAACTTTGATGAACCACCATACTGCTTTCCACAAAGGATGCACTTTGTACATTCCCACCAACAATGAGTGAGGGATCCCATTTCTCCACATCTTCAACAACACTGATTATTTTCCTTTTTTCTCTTAATAGTCATCCAAGTGGGAGTGGAGTAGTATCTC
>NW_006921992.1:2955632-2959233 GCF_000298275.1 Orycteropus afer afer | reverse complement strand
GAAACACTGCCCAGTCCTGTGTCACCTTCACAGTCCTTACTATTACTGAGCCAATTGTTGCAGCTGCTGTGTCAATCCAGCTCTTTGAAGGCCTTCCCCTTTTCGACTGACTGTCTACCAAACATGATATCCTTCTCCAGGGAATAATCTCTTTGGACAATATGACCAAAGGAGGTGAAGCAAAGTCTGGTTATTCTCATTCCTAAGGAATATTCTGGCTGCTCTTCTTCCAGGACAGATATTTTCTTTCTTCTATCAGTCCATGGCATTTTCAGCATTCTACACCAACATCACAATTCAAAAGCAGCAATTCTTCTTCCATTTTCCTCATCCATTGTCCAGCTTTCACATGTGTGGTAGTTAAGTTGTGTGTCAACTTGGCTGGGCCTGGTTGAGTGGCTGGGCCGCTGGATATAGTTATTGGCCATGATGAGACTGGCAATCAACTCCATGGTGGAATCCACTGGAGCATCTGAGTAGCTGCCTTAAGGATATGGTCTACTTCCTGTATATAAGAAGACAACTTTGAGAAAAGTCTCTCAGTTTTATGGCATTCTTGGACACTGCATGTAGCTGAGTCTTCATTCAGCGGCCTGCCATGTTGTCTGCTGATCTTGGGACTATTTAACTAGTGGCCTGCTGTGTTGGTGGATAATCTTGGGAGTGCCATTTTATTTTTTGACCTTGGGTTTGTCAGCCTCAGCAGCCAGCAGCTGCCTGAGTGAAGAGATGCCTCCACGTTCAGTGGGCCAAGAACAAGAGGCAGAGCTAAAGCCCAAGGATGAGGGGCCTTCACCCAGCAAGTCATTGTCATGTTAGTTTCTCAAACAATAGCATTAGCATACATGCAGGGATCCAGGGTCAGTAGATTATAGGAACAGAGTCACTAAGGACAAACAAACAAACAAACAAACAAACAAACTCACCTCCATCAAGTTGATTTCGACTCATAGCTACCCTTACTTGGGTTCCCAAGGTGGTATCTCTACAGAAGTAGATTGTCAATCTTCCATCTCAGGAGTGGCTGGTGGGTTTGAACTGCCAGTCTTCTGGTTAGTAGTCAGATGCCTTAAGCACTACACCACCAGAACTCCCCACTAAGGACAAGCCTTTTCCAGTCAGCTCTGGGTTTTCTGCTTCTGGAAACTCACTGCATCTTTAAAATAAGGCCTAATGCCTTAACATAATACACAAAGGCATTTTTCTACGCCCTCCTTTGGTGAGTAGTGATTGGGATCTTAAAAGCTTGCAAGCACCCATCTAGAAGCAACAATTGGTCTCTCCTCATCCAGAGCAAAGAAGAATGAAGAAAACCAAAGATGCATGGAAACAATTAGTCCAAGGGACTGGTAGATCATGTGATCTTCAGCCTATATAACCATGAGACAAGAAGAACTAGATGGTGCCCAGCTACCACTATCAACCACTTGGAGGGGGATTGGTACAGGAGATCCTAGATAGAATGGGAGAACAATGTGGAGCAAAACTCAAAGCCATTTAAAAAGGGGTGGGCAGGTTTTCTGGTCTGATAGAGCCTGGTGAGACCCCTGAGACTGTAGCCTTAGCCACCCTTCAGGTCTGGAATTGAACTCATTCCTGTGGCTTCCAACCAAATAATGGGCAGGCATATGGGCTGAACATTTACATCAAGGAGTAAACTACTTGGAGTGATCAATCATGGGAGAATAGAAGGACAGTATTTGCACAGGGAGACAGCTCAGGGGATGGGAGTGCATGGAAGGGAAAGACACAGGGAAGAGGTAACTACAAGGAGGAAGTAGTAGGGAAGAGAGCTGTTACATTGTGGGGAATTGCAGTCAATGTCATGAAACAAAATGTGTATGGACTGGTGTATGGAAAATGAATTTTCTCTGTAAACTTTCACCCAAACCACAATAAAAATTAAAAAGAAGAAGAAGAAGAAGAATCCCAATGCCTGAGGCAGCACAGACCAGACTCCACTAAGTTGCTCACTAGGCTATCATTTGACCTGAAGGTGACTTCAGAAAAACCAGTTCCTTAAAGTTTCAAGGTTCAAAAGGACCTCTAATTACAAATGGCCTGGATGGATCATCCCAACTCCACGAACCCAGGAAACTGGCTTCCAGGAGAATTAAAGTGATTTGTAAAGTCCAATCAGGCTCTTGCTCCTGCACGCTACAGAAAGTGTTCCTGAAGAGTCACCAAGGTTCTCCACCTTGTTAAGTCCACCTTTTAAGTCTTCACCTGTGACTTAGTTTAGTACTTATTGGAATGGTTTCTTCACTTGTTTGTAGGAGGCTAGGTAATCGTTCCAAAGATATCAGGCTCTAAACTGTCGAACCTGTGTGTTTTGCCTTATTGGGAAAACTTTCTCTGTACATGCAATTAAGCTATGGATCATAACCTGGATTACTTAGCTTGGCCCTAAAAGCAATTACAAAATGTCATTAGAGCAGAGATGAAGACAATAACTAGTAAAATTAATGTATGATTATGAAGAATTTCTGCACATTGCTAAATCAAGGATGTTTTAAGCTGTTAAAAATAAAATAAGATTAAATGTGGGTATGAACTCATAATATTTATTTCATATTCACAAATTAGGGGGTGTCTACTCTGGAAGTCAGACAAGAGTTTCCAAGGAGGTACATGCAGAAGAGTTTTTATGGGCACAGACACTCAGGAACAAGGAAGCTATACTGGGCAAATTTTAGATTGACTCGTGGGCATTTTCTTTCCTTATTTGGGATTAAGAATAAATTTTGAACTAGGAGAAACTGAGCAGATGAGTCCTAAGTCCTAATTGGTTAGTTTAGGTTTCCATTTCTGAGAGAGTCAATTGATCAACTTGAGTTTTGGTTCTTGGGAGGTTAGGCATTTACAGGAAATGGAAACTGCAAAGGAAATCATCATAAAATAATGAAGGGTGGCAGATCGATTCATCACTGTTGCAAGTGGAATACAGAAGCAAGGAAAGGACCATGATTGGGATACATACATAATTGAAGATAGAAAAGGGTTACAGGTTTGGTTCTGGGCCTTGACTACCTGGCTTGGTGGTAGTCCAGTATGACTCATGACCATGCAACCTGAATCATAGCCACAAGGTGGCTACAAGACAATACCAAGATCCCAACCTTTAATGTAAGTTAGAAAAGGACACAGACAAATTACCTAGTTCTTGATGTAAGCATAATCTACTTTCAACTATACTCTTCTTGAGCACAAACTGCCCCTCCCTAGGTTAGTACTGGAACTTGTCTGTGCATGACCACAGTGTTGAAAGTCAGAAAGAACTCAACTGGTGTCTGAACTTATGTCAAGATTCAAAATGGAGTTAGGCCTCCCACTGTAAATCACACCCTTCTGCAAACCCAAGTGATTTAGAATTGAAGCTCTAATACACTAAGTTTTGGGAGCTCTGGTGGTATAGTGCCTAAAGCATTTGACTGCTAACCAGAAGGCTGGTGGTTCAAACCCACCAGCTACTCCTTGGAAGGAAGATTGGGCAATCTACTTCTGTAGAGATACTGCCTCAGAAACCCAAGGAGGGATCACTATTAGTTGCAATCAACTCGACAGCAGCGAATTGTGGGTTTTTTTTTTTTTTTTTTTTTTT
>NW_006921992.1:2950068-2951544 GCF_000298275.1 Orycteropus afer afer | reverse complement strand
ACGGATCTTCCCTTTGTCCAATAATTCCAACATTTTCCGTTCTCCTAAGTGAGTCACTTGGTGGAGATGTGTGAGAAGGTGCTGTTCCAATCCGTTTGGAAGAATTAGTTTTCTTTCTAAGTCCATATACCATCCATTCCGATCCTTTTCTATCTGTGGTGATTTTTCAGCTCACCGTATGTCCTCTTTGGAATAGTTGGGAGTAGGAGGCAGGGGTTCCAGTTCTGGGCAGGGTAGGTTAGTTATCAAAGTTCATACCATTTGGAGGGCAGCTCTCTTAGCTGCCTGGTCCGCTGCTCAGTTGCTTCTTGCTTCAAGGGAGTGTCCTTTCTGATGTCCCGGGGTGTGGACCACCGCTACCATTCACGGCTGGGTCACAGCTGATAACAAGTGAAGAATTTCCTCCTGGTTCTTTATTTCTCTCCCTTCTGTGTTTCTGAATCCACGCTCCCAGTAGATTGCACTATTTACATGAAGAGTCGCAAATGCATAACGACTGTCTGAATAGACCATAAGTTTTTTTCCTTCTGCTCTTTCCAAAGCTTCTGCTAGGGCGATAAGTTCAGCTTTCTGAGTGGAAGTTCCTGGCGGTAAAGCGTCTGCTCAAATAATCTCCTCCCAGTTGTTTACCACCGCGGTACCTGCATACCTTAGTCCATTCTGTACGAAACTGCTTCCAACCGTGAACCAAATGAAGTCACTGTTTTCCAGCGGGCAGTCTTGCAAGTCCTTTCTGACCGTATTTACCTCTGCGAGTATCTCCAAGCAGTTATGCAGAGGTTTATCTAGGTCAGGGTTAGACAGCAAGGTGGCGGGGTTCAAAACTGGGGCTGAGAATTGCACCCTTGGAGCATCAAGTAATAGACTCTGATAATGGGTTAATCTAGCATTGGTGAGCCATTTCCCTGGAGGCTGTTTGAGCACTCCTTCAACGGCATGGGGAGTGGTTACTTTCAGAGTCTGTCCATGGGTTAACTTATCTGCATCCTTAACTAGCAGAGCGGTGGCGATAATAATCCTCAGGTAAGGGGGCCATCCTGCAGCTACTAGATCCAATTTCTTTGAGAGGTTTGCTACTGGTTTCTTCCATGGCCCCTGTTGTTGTGTTAGGATCCTCTTGGTGATTCCTTTTTTCTCATCAATAAACAGATGAAATGGTTTAGTGGGGTCGGGCAATGTCAATGTTGGGGTTTTAAGGAGTGCTTCGTTGAGTTCTTTAAAGGCTGAATCCCTCTCTGGGGTCCAGTTCCACTCCGACCCTTCTCTGCTGAGCTCATAGAGTGACTTCGCTTTTGTGGCGAAATCTAAAATCCACAGCCAGCAATAACCTACTGTTCCTAGAAATTCTCTCATCTGCTTTGGGCTTGTGGGTTGGGGAATCTGTAGGATCATCTGTTTCATGGCTTCAGTGAGCCACCTCTGCCCAGCCCTTAACTTATACTCCAAATATGTGACTTCTGGCTTAGCTATCTGAGC
>NW_006921992.1:2949303-2949968 GCF_000298275.1 Orycteropus afer afer | reverse complement strand
TTTTTTTTTTTTTTTTTTTTCCTTTTTTGTTTTTAACTAGGTTTCAGTTTGCTGATGTAGAGCTTAGCATAAGTGACTCTATCTCAGCCCTAGTTTGCTCAGGTTAACAAAGTGTTCACAGTACATATGATAGTTAAAGATTGTTCCCTCCAGAAACACATTAAACTGAAATTTATAATTCACATTGTGGTAATTCTGACAATTGCTTTGTTTTACGCTTTACAATGAATGTTCCAGATATTTCAGTGTCCTGGAAAATTGTAGCCAGAATGCTCCTTGGAAGGTAGAATGGCCAGACTTAATCTCACCTACTTTGATCATGTTGTCAGAAAGGACCATTCCCTGGAGAAGACTATCATGCTTGGTAAAGTAGAGGGTCCACAAAAAAGGGGAAGGCCCTCAAGGAAATGGATTGATACAGTGGCAGCAATGATGGACTCAGGTATAGCAAGAATTGTGAGGCTGGCACACGACCAGGCAGTATTTCGTTCTGTTGCACACAGGGTCACTATGAGTCAGAGATGACTCAATGGCACCCAATAACAACAACAACAATAAATTACCAAGAGAAAGGTAGCAACAGCAGTGGAGATGATTAGAAAGTTGTAATGTTACTATTGTGCTCAGGTTATGAAGGAGTTCGGGGCGAGGAATTGCCAACACAC